>NC_134690.1:5846918-5953147 GCF_050947455.1 Rhinoderma darwinii | reverse complement strand
TATATATCTGACCAATGTATGACACTATCTGGTTACTATATGTACTATATATCTGACTAATGTATGACACTATGTGGGCACTGTATGTACTATATATCTGACCAATGTATGACACTATCTGGGCACTGTATGTACTATATATCTGACTAATGTATGACACTATGTGGGCACTGTATGTACTATATATCTGACCAATGTATGACACTATCTGGGCACTGTATGTACTATATATCTGACCAATGTATGACACTATCTGGGCACTGTATGTACTATATATCTGACTAATGTATGACACTATCTGGGCACTGTATGTACTATATATCTGACTAATGTATGACACTATGTGGGCACTGTATGTACTATATATCTGACCAATGTATGACACTATCTGGGCACTGTATGTACTATATATCTGACTAATGTATGACACTATCTGGGTACTATATGTACTATATATCTGACTAATGTATGACACTATGTGGGTACTGTATGTACTATATATCTGACTAATGTATGACACTATGTGGGCACTGTATGTACTATATATCTGACCAATGTATGACACTATCTGGGCACTGTATGTACTACATATCTGACTAATGTATGACACTATCTGGGCACTGTATGTACTATATATCTGACCAATGTATGACACTATCTGGTTACTATATGTACTATATATCTGACTAATGTATGACACTATGTGGGCACTGTATGTACTATATATCTGACCAATGTATGACACTATCTGGGCACTGTATGTACTATATATCTGACTAATGTATGACACTATGTGGGCACTGTATGTACTATATATCTGACCAATGTATGACACTATCTGGGCACTGTATGTACTATATATCTGACCAATGTATGACACTATCTGGGCACTGTATGTACTATATATCTGACTAATGTATGACACTATCTGGGCACTGTATGTACTATATATCTGACCAATCTATGACACTATCTGTACTATATATCTGACTAATGTATGACACTATGTGGGCACTGTATGTACTATATATCTGACCAATGTATGACACTATCTGGGCACTGTATGTACTATATATCTGACCAATGTATGACACTATGTGGGCACTGTATGTACTATATATCTGACCAATGTATGACACTATCTATATATCTGACGGCGGCAGCTACACAATGTTCAGGCCCTGAGAGGCCAGCAGCAGCAGCTACACTATGTTCAGGCCCTGAGCGGCCAGCAGCAGCTACACAATGTTCAGGCCCTGAGCGGCCGGCAGCAGCAGCTACACAATGTTCAGGCCCTGAGCGGCCGGCAGCAGCAGCTACACAATGTTCAGGCCCTGAGGGACCGGCAGCAGCAGCTACACAATGTTCAGGCCCTGAGCAGCCGGCAGCAGCAGCTACACAATGTTCAGGCCCTGAGCGGCCGGCAGCAGCAGCTACACAATGTTCAGGCCCTGAGTGACCGGCAGCAGCAGCTACACAATGTTTAGGCCCTGAGCGACCGGCAGCAGCAGCTACACAATGTTCAGGCCCTGAGCGGCCGGCAGCAGCACCTACACAATGTTCAGGCCCTGAGCCTGGGCCGCCATCAGGAATTTCAGGGCCCCCTACAGCTACATTTTTTGGGCCCCCCTACCGTGGCACCGCCTGTTAACGGTACTCCGTCCAGCACTATATCATGGTACCCAGGGCGGCCATCAGGGGGGGTATTAGGGGTACTGATGTGAGAGGCCCGGCCAAACCTAATTGAAAGGGGGGCCCGGCAAACTGCCGCGACTTGCCTTTGGTAGAAAAAAAACAGGCCCCTGCAATGGGGCCCGTTTTTTTCACCAAAAGAATGTCGTGAGCTGCGGGCCCCCCTTTCAATTAGGTTTGGCCGGGCCTCTCTCATCAGTACCCATAATACCCCCCCTGATGGCGGCCCTGGGTAGCATGGGGGTCGTCATGGGGCCGTCAAACACCGCCGCCCGTGCGACCGATCGCGCGCACCCGCAAACTCCTGCGCATGCGCACCGGCGACCGCCTGGAACCGCGCACCGAATTTTGAGGCAGATATTGACCTGCCCACACTATCTTGCCGCGTTTTTTGCCCGCTGCGATTGATGACAGCAGACAAAAAACGCAGGGGAAAATGCATTTTCTGCCTCCCATTGATTTCGATGGGAGGTCAGAGGCGGAACCGCGGCAAGAAAGGACGTGCTGCTTTTCCTTTTTTCCGCGACTGGCTCCCATTGATTTCAGATTAAATCAATGGGAGGCGGTTTTGGAAGTTTTTTGGTGCTAATTCTGACGCAGTGTCCGAGTCAATATCAAGGCCCAAAAACTCTGAACTGGGCCTTATTGTTAGGGCTTATTCAGACGAACGTGTAATACATCCGTGCAACGTGTGTGATTTTCAGGCGCCTCGCACGGACCTATGTTACTCTACGGGGCCGTGCGGCCTGCCAGTGATTTTCACGCGCCTCGCACGGACCTATGTTACTCTATGGGGCCGTGCAGACTGTCAGTGATTTTCACGCACCTCGCACGGACCTATGTTACTCTATGGGGCCGTGCAGACTGTCAGTGATTTTCACGCACCTCGCACGGACCTATGTTACTCTATGGGGCCGTGCAGACTGTCAGTGATTTTCACGCACCTCGCACGGACCTATGTTACTCTATGGGGCCGTGCAGACTGTCCGTGATTTTCACGCAGCGTGTGTCCGTGTGTCCGCTGCGTAAAACTCACGACATGTCCGATATTTGTGCATTGTTCGCGCATCACGCACCCATTGAAGTCAATGGGTGGGTGAAAATCACGCCCAGCACTTCCGCAGCCGTATAAACTATGAATGAAAACAGAAAAGCACCACGTGCTACAAACATACAAACAGAGTGTCATAATGATGGCGGCTGCGCGGAAATCACTCAGCCACGCATCATACGCTGCTGACACACGGAGCTGTTATGGACCTTTTGCATGCGCAAAACGCCACGTTTTTGCGCGCGCAAAAAGCACACGCTCGTGTAAATCCGGCCTTAGGGTAGGAACACACTAGGCATGAACACTGCGGATTTTATGCAACACATTTTATTGTGGATAATCCGCAGCGTATCACAGTCGCAGCCGAGGGGGTCAGATATGAACAAATGTCATCCACACGCTGCAAAAATAATGGACCTGCCGTGTGGCTTTTGGCTTTTTAAGCCGCAGCGTGTCAATGTATTCTGTGGAATCGCTGCTCCTCTGTTGCGGAAATGCTGCGGTTCTGCCGCAAAAATCACACATGAGAAAAAATAAAAAGGCACTTTTTTAAATTGATAAAGTTTAGACTTACCCCGGCCGTAGTCCTGGTGACGCGATCCTCTATTCTTAGCGCAGCCCCGCCTCCTGTCATGACGTTTCATCCCATGTGACTGCTGCAGCAGTCACATGGTCTACAGCGTCATCCCAGGAGGCGGGGCTACGTTCAGAAGAGAGAGACGCGTCACCAGGACTACGGCCGGGGGAGTCTAAACTTTTTTTCCCTGCAGGATTCCCGCAGCGGACACGCCTCACCAAACCTGCGCCACTATTTGGTGCGGTTTTGCTGGCAGAATTCCCTGCGGCTACCGGGGCGGATAAGATGTGTAGTCTTACTCAGCATATCCGCCTAGTGTGTCCCTTATGATGTCGCTCCTGGAGCTGCTGCCGGTCTCTAAATAGGCAGTTGGTTCAGTAGAATTTGGAATTATTTTTTTTTGTGAACCAGCTTAAAAAAATACAAAACTTTTGTGTCAGGGCCTGTTCACATCACCGTTCACTTCCGCTCCGGGGTTCCGTCTGAGGTTTCCGTCGGGCGAACCCCGCAACAGAAAGTGAAAGTGACAGCACAGCTTCCGTCACAATTAGCGCAGTCGACTGCACTATTGATTCCGTCCGAAAACCAGCCGGAATGGTGACGAACGGAAACCATTAGCGATGTTTCCGTCACCATTGAGATCACGGAAGCTGTGCTGTCACTTTCACTTTCCATTGCGGGGTTCACCCGACAGAAACCTCAGATGGAACCCCGGAGCGGAAGCGAACGGTGATGTGAACAGGCCCTAACACAAAAGTTTTGTATTTTTTTAAGCTGGTTCACAAAAAAAAAATAATTCCAAATTTTACTGGACCAACTGCCTATTTAGAGACCGGCAGCAGCTCCAGGAGCTGCGCTAAGAATAGAGGATCGCGTCACCAGGACTACGGCCGGGGTAAGTCTAAACTTTATCAATTTAAAAAAGTGCCTTTTTTTTTTCTCATTTGTGATTTTTGCGGCAGAACCGCAGCATTTCCGCAACAGACGAGCGGCGATTCTGCAGCATAAATTGACATGCTGCGGCCTAAAAAGCCAAAAGCCACAACTTCAGGTCAATTATTTTTGCAGCGTGTGGATGAGATTTGTTCATATCTGACCCCCTCGGCTGCGACTGTGATACGCTGCGGATTCTCCACAATAAAATGTGTTGCATAAAATCCGCAGTGTTCATGCCGAGTGTGTTCCTACCCTAAGGCCGGATTTTCACGAGCGTGTGATTTTTGCGCGCGCAAAAAACTTGGCGTTTTGCGCATGCAAAAGGTCCATAACCGCTCCGTGTGTCAGCAGCGTATGATGCGTGGCTGTGATTTTCGCGCAGCCGCCATCATTATGACACTCTGTTTGTATGTTTGTAGCACGTGGTGCTTTTCTGTTTTCATTCATAGTTTATACGGCTGCGGAAGTGCTGGGCGGGATTTTCACCCACCCATTGACTTCAATGGGTGCGTGATGCGCGAACAATGCACAAATATCGGACATGTCGTGAGTTTTACGCAGCGGACACACGGACACACGCTGCGTGAAAATCACTGACAGTCTGCATGGCCCCATAGACTAACATAGGTCCGTGCGAGGCGCGTGAAAATCACACACGTTGCACGGATGTATTACACGTTCGTCTGAATAAGCCCTAACAATAAGGCCCAGTTCACAGAGTTTTTGGGCCTTGATATTGACTCGGACACTGCGTCAGAATCAGCACCAAAAAACTTCCAAAACCGCCTCCCATTGATTTAATCTGAAATCAATGGGAGCCAGTCGCGGAAAAAAGAAAAAGCAGCACGTCCTTTCTTGCCGCGGTTCCGCCTCTAACCTGCCATCGAAATAAATGGGAGGCAGAAAATGCATTTTTCGCTGCCTTTTTTGTCTGCTGTCCTCAATCGCCGCGGGCAAAAAACGTGGCAAGATAGTGTGGGCAGGTCAGAATCTGCCTCAAAATTCTTTAAGGAATTTTGAGGCAGATTTTTTTGGCCTGCAAAAATACTCTGTGTGAACAGGGCCATACATAAACAGCACTTTCAGACACTTTACTCACCGTGTCAGAAGAGCTGCTCCCTCTCCAGTCCTCGTCAGGCGATGTCTTCGGTCCAGATGTCGTCCTTCACCTCCAGGCTCCAGAAAATTGCGGGGATCGAAGAACTCCTGCCGTCGCGCAAGAACTGGACTCCTCCCCCTCTCCTTACGCAGCTACGCTCTGGAGGAGGAGAAGAAGGAGGAGGCGGAGTCGGACGAGGAGGCGCTGGACGAGGAGGCCGAGGAGGACGACGAGGAGGCGGAGGAGGAGGACGAGGAGTCGGAGGCGGGCCAGCAGGTAATTAGACTGTGCGCCGCTGTTCTTCCCAGTTGATTGGTCGCTGTACTTTTGGTGCGTGCGCACCGCATCCCTCTCGGCGGCGGGCACGAGCGGGTTGCTTTCCAGCCTTCCCCAGGTCGTTCGCGCGCGTTTGCGGTAACGAGCGCGCCGGCGCACGCTTGCGTTCGTTCGCGCGCGGTCGCGCGCGGTGTTTCGCGGCAGTGTTAGATGAGAGGGGGGCCCGCAGCTCACGGCGGTGTTTGATGAGAGGGGGGCCCGCAGCTCACGACATTGCTTTGGTGAAAAGAACAGGCCCCATTGCAGGGGCCTGTTTTTTTCTACCAAAGGCAAGTCGCGGCAGTTGCCGGGCCCCCCTTTCAATTAAGTTTGGCCGGGCCCCCTACAGTAGTACCCCTAATACCCCCCTGATGGCGGCCCTGCCCTGAGCGGCCGGCAGCAGCAGCTACACAATGTTCAGGCCCTGAGCGACCGGCAGCAGCAGCTACACAATGTTCAGGGCCTGATCGGCCGGCAGCAGCAGCTACACAATGTTCAGGCCCTGAGTGACCGGCAGCAGCAGCTACACAATGTTCAGGCCCTGAGCGGCCGGCAGCAGCAGCTACACAATGTTCAGGGCCTGATCGGCCGGCAGCAGCAGCTACACAATGTTCAGGCCCTGAGTGACCGGCAGCAGCAGCTACACAATGTTCAGGCCCTGAGCGGCCGGCAGCAGCAGCTACACAATGTTCAGGCCCTGCGCGGCCGGCAGCAGCAGCTACACAATGTTCAGGCCCTGGGCGGCCGGCGGCAGCAGCTACACAATGTTCAGGCCCTGCACGGCCGGCAGCAGCAGCTACACAATGTTCAGGCCCTGAGCGGCCGGCAGCAGCTACACAATGTTCAGGCCCTGAGCGGCCGGCGGCAGCAGCTACACAATGTTCAGGCCCTGAGCGGCCGGCGGCAGCAGCTACACAATGTTCAGGCCCTGAGCGGGCGGCAGCAGCTACACAATGTTCAGGCCCTGAGCGGCCGGTGGCAGCAGCTACACAATGTTCAGGCCCTGAGCGGCCGGCAGCAGCTACACAATGTTCAGGCCCTGACTGGCCAGCAGCAGCTACACAATGTTCAGGCCCTGAGCGGCGGCAACAGCTACACAATGTTCAGGCCCTGAGCGGCCGGCAGCAGCAACGGATGTGACCGCTTGTTAGTCAGCGATGCGCAGTGTTATTGAGTCTCCCCCGCCCGGCTATTTGTGTCTCCCACTCACACACGGATTATCACCTTCACCAGCCATGATTATGAGCAAAACTTCCATCCTTCCCAGGAGATGTTGTGAGTTGTAGTCACAGGGCAATGTCTCTCACTATCGCCCATCCCCATTAATGTTTATAAAAATGGCTTTTGGCACCCCCGACTTTATAACACAACCTCTAGTGCGGGGGCATACTTTCTTATAAGGTGCTGTTCCGCTGGCTTCCTGTTAGCTCTCAGGTTATAGGACCGCACATCTCTCTGCTGCCACCTCCTGGATCAGTATCTGCACTGCTATTTTACATTTTGGAAGTTGTAGTATTTTCTCTATAAGGGTATGTTCACACGGCGGGGGTCCTTAACGGCTGAAATTACGGGGATGTTTCAGCCTGAAAACATCCCCGTAATTTCAGCCGTACCGGCATGTGCAGGCGCTTGAACGCCGCGTCAATTACGGGCGTAATTAGCGCTGCTATTCATTGGAGTCAATGAATAACGGCTCTAATTACGGCCAAAGAAGTGACAGGTCACTTCTTTGACGCGGGCGTCTATTTACGCGCCGTCTTTTGACAGCGGCGCGTAAATATACGCCTCGTGTGAACAGACAAACGTCTGCCCATTGCTTTCAATGGGCAGATGTTTGTCAGCGCTATTGAGGCGCTATTTTCGGGCGTAATTCGGGGCAAAAACGCCCGATTTACGTCCGTATATAGGCCGTGTAAACATACCCTTACTTTTACAGCTCCTGGTGTGGAGAAAATCTAGCAGAGAGCATTGCATTATGAGATCTCCGTGCTGATCAATAAGCAAAATTGTGACTGCAGCTCTGGGTGTGACTCGAGTATAATACATGATGCAACAACTCGACTTCAGAATGCAGCTCTGGATGTATATAGAGTATAATACATGACGCAACAACAGAATTACATAGTGCAGCTTTGGATGTGACTGGAGTATAATACATAATGCAGCAACAGAAATGCAGAATGCAGTACTGGATGTGAATGGAGTATAATATATGAGGCAAGAACTGAATTTCAGAATGCAGCTCTGGATGTGATGTGACTGAAGTATAATACATAATATAGGAACAGAACGCAGCTCTGGATGTGAATGGAGTATAATACATTACGCAACATGGAATTGCAGAATGCAGCTCTGGATGTGAATGGAGTATAATACATGACGCAACAACAGAATTACAGAGTGCAGCTCTGGATGTGACTGGAGTATAATACATAATGCAGCAACAGAATTGCAGAATGCAGCTCTGGATGTAACTGGAGTATAATACATGATGAAACAATGGAATTGCAGAATGCAGCTCTGGATGTGAATTGAGTATAATACATGATGCAACAACAGAATTGCAGAATGCAGCTCTGGATGTGAATGGAGTATAATACATGATGCAACAACGGAATTGCAGAATGCAGCTCTGGATGTGAATGGAGTATAATACATAATGCAGCAACAGAATGCAGCTCTGGATGTGAATAGAGTATAATACATGACACAAAAAAAACAGAATTACAGAGTGCAGCTCTGGATGTGACTGGAGTATGACCAGATGTAATTCGGGATCAGGACATGGCAAGTAAAGCAGAGGAGCGTTCTCTGTGGATGATATAAATGGATTATCAGGGGGCGCTGCTCTGTGACTGATGACCCCTTAATACTGCGCAGCATTTATTAGGCTGGGTTCACACGACCTATTTTCAGGCGTAAACGAGGCGTATTATGCCTCGTTTTACGCCTGAAAATACGGCTACAATACGTCGGCAAACATCTGCCCATTCATTTGAATGGGTTTGCCGACGTACTGTGCCGACGACCTGTTATTTACGTGTCGTCGTTTGACAGCTGTCAAAGAAGTGCGGGACACTTCTATACATTATATGCGGGACACTTCTATACATTATATGCGGGACACTTATATACATTATATGCGGGACACTTATATACATTATATGCGGGACACTTATATACATTATATGCGGGACACTTCTATACATTATATGCGGGACACTTATATACATTATATGCGGGACACTTATATACATTATATGCGGGACACTTATATACATTATATGCGGGACACTTATATACATTATATGCGGGACACTTATATACATTATATGCGGGACACTTATATACATTATATGCGGGACACTTATATACATTATATGCGGGACACTTATATACATTATATGCGGGACACTTATATACATTATATGCGGGGCACTTATATACATTATATGCGGGGCACTTATATACATTATATGCGGGACACTTATATACATTATATGCGGGACACTTATATACATTATATGCGGGACACTTCTATACATTATATGCGGGACACTTATATACATTATATGCATGACACTTATATACATGATATGCGGGACACTTATATACATGATATGCGGGACACTTATATACATTATATGCCGGACACTTCTATACATTATATGCCGGACACTTCTATACATTATATGCGGGACACTTATATACATTATATGCGGGACACTTATATACATTATATGCGGGACACTTATATACATTATATGCGGGACACTTATATACATTATATGCGGGACACTTATATACATTATATGCGGGACACTTCTATACATTATATGCGGGACACTTATATACATTATATGCGGGACACTTATATACATTATATGCCGGACACTTATATACATTATATGCGGGACACTTATATACATTATATGCGGGACACTTATATACATTATATGCGGGACACTTCTATACATTATATGCGGGACACTTCTATACATTATATGCGGGACACTTCTATACATTATATGCGGGACACTTCTATACATTATATGCGGGGCACTTCTATACATTATATGCGGGACACTAATATACATTATATGCGGGACACTTATATACATTATATGCGGGACACTTCTATACATTATATGCGGGACACTTCTATACATTATATGCGGGACACTTCTATACATTATATGCGGGACACTAATATACATTATATGCGGGACACTTCTATACATTATATGCGGGACACTTCTATACATTATATGCGGGACACTTCTATACATTATATGCGGGACACTTCTATACATTATATGCGGGACACTTCTATACATTATATGCGGGACACTTCTATACATTATATGCCGGACACTTCTATACATTATATGCCGGACACTTCTATACATTATATGCCGGACACTTCTATACATTATATGCCGGACGCTTCTATACATTATATGCCGGACGCTTCTATACATTATATGCCGGACGCTTCTATACATTATATGCCGGACGCTTCTATACATTATATGCCGGACGCTTCTATACATTATATGCCGGACGCTTCTATACATTATATGCCGGACGCTTCTATACATTATATGCCGGACGCTTCTATACATTATATGCCGGACGCTTCTATACATTATATGCCGGACGCTTCTATACATTATATGCCGGACGCTTCTATACATTATATGCCGGACGCTTCTATACATGATATGCCGGACGCTTCTATACATGATATGCCGGACGCTTCTATACATGATATGCCGGACGCTTCTATACATGATATGCCGGACGCTTATATACATGATATGCCGGACGCTTATATACATGATATGCCGGACGCTTATATACATGATATGCCGGACGCTTATATACATGATATGCCGGACGCTTATATACATGATATGCGGGACGCTTATATACATGATATGCGGGACGCTTATATACATGATATGCGGGACGCTTATATACATGATATGCGGGACGCTTATATACATGATATGCGGGACGCTTATATACATGATATGCGGGACGCTTATATACATGATATGCGGGACGCTTATATACATGATATGCGGGACGCTTATATACATGATATGCGGGACGCTTATATACATGATATGCGGGACGCTTATATACATGATATGCGGGACGCTTATATACATGATATGCGGGACGCTTATATACATTATATGCGGGACACTTATATACATGATATGCGGGACACTTATATACATTATATGCGGGACACTTATATACATTATATGCGGGACACTTATATACATTATATGCGGGACACTTATATACATTATATGCGGGACACTTATATACATTATATGCGGGACACTTATATACATTATATGCGGGACACTTATATACATTATGTGCGGGACACTTATATACATTATATACGGGACACTTATATACATTATATGCGGGACAATTATATACATTATATGCGGGACACTTATATACATTATATGCGGGACACTTATATACATTATATGCGGGACACTTATATACATTATATGCGGGACACTTATATACATTATATGCGGGACACTTATATACATTATATGCGGGACACTTATATACATTATATGCGGGACACTTATATACATTATATGCGGGACACTTATATACATTATATGCGGGACACTTATATACATTATATGCGGGACACTTATATACATTATATGCGGGACGCTTATATACATGATATGCCGGACGCTTATATACATGATATGCCGGACGCTTATATACATGATATGCCGGACGCTTATATACATTATATGCGGGACGCTTATATACATTATATGCCGGACGCTTATATACATTATATGCGGGACGCTTATATACATTATATGCCGGACGCTTATATACATGATATGCCGGACGCTTATATACATGATATGCCGGACGCTTATATACATGATATGCCGGACGCTTATATACATGATATGCCGGACGCTTATATACATGATATGCCGGACGCTTATATACATGATATGCCGGACGCTTATATACATGATATGCCGGACGCTTATATACATGATATGCCGGACGCTTATATACATGATATGCCGGACGCTTATATACATGATATGCGGGACGCTTATATACATGATATGCGGGACGCTTATATACATGATATGCGGGACGCTTATATACATGATATGCGGGACGCTTATATACATGATATGCGGGACGCTTATATACATGATATGCGGGACGCTTATATACATGATATGCGGGACGCTTATATACATGATATGCGGGACGCTTATATACATGATATGCGGGACGCTTATATACATGATATGCGGGACGCTTATATACATGATATGCGGGACGCTTATATACATGATATGCGGGACGCTTATATACATGATATGCGGGACGCTTATATACATGATATGCGGGACGCTTATATACATGATATGCGGGACGCTTATATACATGATATGCGGGACGCTTATATACATGATATGCGGGACGCTTATATACATGATATGCGGGACGCTTATATACATTGTATGCGGGACGCTTATATACATTATATGCGGGACACTTATATACATTATATGCGGGACACTTATATACATTATATGCGGGACACATATACATTATATGCGGGACACTTATATACATTATATGCGGGACACTTATATACATTATATGCGGGACACTTATATACATTATATGCGGGACACTTATATACATTATATGCGGGACACTTATATACATTATATGCGGGACACTTATATACATTATATGCGGGACACTTATATACATTATATGCGGGACACTTATATACATTATATGCGGGACACTTATATACATTATATGCGGGACACTTATATACATTATATGCGGGACACTTATATACATTATATGCGGGACACTTATATACATTATATGCAGGACAATTATATACATTATATGCGGGACAATTATATACATTATATGCGGGACACTTATATACATTATATGCAGGACACTTATATACATTATATGCGGGACACTTATATACATTATATGCGGGACACTTATATACATTATATGCGGGACACTTATATACATTATATGCGGGACACTTATATACATTATATGCGGGACACTTATATACATTATATGCGGGACACTTATATACATTATATGCGGGACACTTATATACATTATATGCGGGACACTTATATACATTATATGCGGGACACTTATATACATTATATGCGGGACACTTATATACATTATATGCGGGACACTTATATACATTATATGCGGGACACTTATATACATTATATGCGGGACACTTATATACATTATATGCGGGACACTTATATACATTATATGCGGGACACTTATATACATTATATGCGGGACACTTATATACATTATATGCGGGACACTTATATACATTATATGCGGGACACTTATATACATTATATGCGGGACACTTATATACATTATATGCGGGACACTTATATACATTATATGCTGGACACTTATATACATTATATGCGGGACACTTATATACATTATATGCGGGACACTTCTATACATTATATGCGGGACACTTCTATACATTATATGCGGGACACTTATATACATTATATGCGGGACACTTATATACATTATATGCGGGACACTTATATACATTATATGCGGGACACTTATATACATTATATGCGGGACACTTCTATACATTATATGCGGGACACTTCTATACATTATATGCGGGACACTTATATACATTATATGCGGGACACTTATATACATTATATGCGGGACACTTATATACATTATATGCGGGACACTTATATACATTATATGCGGGACACTTATATACATTATATGCGGGACACTTATATACATTATATGCGGGACACTTATATACATTATATGCGGGACACTTATATACATTATATGCGGGACACTTATATACATTATATGCGGGACACTTATATACATTATATGCGGGACACTTATTTACATTATATGCGGGACACTTATATACATTATATGCGGGACACTTATATACATTATATGCAAGGCACTTCTTTGCCACGTAATTTGAGCTGTTCTTCATTGAACTCAATGAAGCACAGCTCAAGATTTACAAGCGTCTCAGACGCATCGCAAAATGCGAGGAGGAGCATTTACGTGTGAAACGAGGCAGCTGTTAACAGTCTGTCTTTTCACACGTAAATGCCTTTCATCGTGTGAACATACCCTTACACTTCTGGGTCACTCTGTATTTGTACGATTCCTGCGAAGACAAAGCTTCAGGAAAGGTTTGGTTGATGGTTTATTCCACATCCTCCAGGCCTGTCACACAATAGGAATCTGAAGGAGGCCCCGGCCATGATGGGCCTGTAGTGCCCCCCAGGAGGGAGGTTAATACCACTGATTACTGGGGTCACTGGCAGGAAGTTAAGTGGTTTCCCTTTCATGTTATTTCCCAGATAAGCGACCTCTGCCCGCAAATCATCTCATTTATCTTCATTTACTCCATAAAGCGGCCTCCACAGAGAACTATTAATCCAGGGGGGCTCATGCATCATCAGTATGTCCGCGCCTGCCCCGCTGCCTGGAAATCTGGAGACATCAGAGTCCTGGAGAAAGAATCCTGGAGATCACAACAGATCCCACTTCTGGATCCTACTGGAGCTGTGACCTTCACAGAACGGATCTAAATACAACCTCAATCCTGAAGACTACGATCCAAACACAGAAGGTTCCCCGAGATTAGATACCGACAGATCAGACTCCTGGAGAGTGGATCCAAACACAGAAGATTCCTGGAGACTGAAGCTGGGATCATAACAGATCATAGTGGATCCTCCCATGGATTCATAGAGATAAGACCGGCAGATCACGGTCTTGATCACGGTCTCGGTTCCAGGTCGCGGCTTCTCTTTGTGGTGTTCCCATCTACGACATTTATGGAATATCCACCGGAAAGATGTTTGATGGATGTGGGTCCCGGCTCTGCACGTATCTCCAGAGTGGGGGTCACCCAACCCCTATCCTTCTTGGTGAGGCGCCCGCCGGAGAATCATTAGAGATGTGGCAGCGCAGTTCTCTCCAGTAATTCCTATTACAGTCGTGGAAACCGCCAAGCGAGCATGCTGGGAGAGTGCTCGGAGCTCCCTCCATGGTAATCTGTCTGTGAGGGGTAATCTGAAGTACAGGAGATCCGATGGGAGGAGTAGTCCCAGGAGGAGTGTGCTGGAGATCATGGAGCTCTTTTAATACGGATGTGAGTAAACAGGAGGGCGCCCCCATAGGTTGGTCTAAGCTCGGCTGTTTGTGCTATGGGGCCTTCTGGTGACTTTATTCCAGTGATACGAATGGGTAGGTATCACACGTGGAACGCCGGGTGCAATTGCCCAGGGCCGCCATCCTCTTAGGGCCCTCTGCCCACTATAGCAGCCATAGTGGCTGCTGCAGGGCCTGCGGCATGAGGGGGTCCACGCTGCCCGGCTCATAACATTTAGGCCTGCAACCTATAAGATGCTGGGACAGAGTCTATGCGCAGGCCGGCTTAATGACGTCACTGCACCACGCTGGCCTCGCAAGGAGGCTGTGGAGCGCTATGTCCATCACAGAAACGGGGCTAGGTAAGTAATTTTGTTTTTTTGGGGCAGCTGTGTAGCAATAAACAGGGGGATTGCTGTGTGGCACAATAGACAAGGGGGGGGTTGTGCGTTTTATCTACTAGGGGGGCTATGTGGCACTATACAGGGGGAGGGCTGTGTGGTGCTATCTACAGGGGGCTGTGTGGCAATATCTACAGGGGGCTGTGTGTGTGGCACTATCTACAGATGGACTGTGTGTGGCAATATCTACTGGGGACAGTGTGGCACTCTCTACAGGGGACTCTATTTGGCGCTATCTACTGGGGGACTGTGTGTGGCACTATCTACAGGGGGCTGTGTGTGCGGCACTATCTGCTGGGGGCTGTGTGTGGCACTATCTACAGGGGAACTGTGTGTGACACTATCTACAGGAGGGCTGTGTTACTAATGGGGCACTTTTATTTTGTCGAGCACTGAGGGATCATTATTACTATCTGGGACACTGAATTACGAGTTTGTTTAGATGATGGGGTATAGCTGTGGAGGCTGCTGGAAAATCAAGAAACCAACACGTCTGTGTGAGATGAGTCGCGGCTGGATTAAGTTGTCACAGTGGTCTTGGTAGGATGGAGAAAAAAAGGGAAAGTGAACGACTCTAATCAGAGAAAACATCACCTGTGAGTCACTGGATATAAATGTAATCACTTATATGGTATGCGAAGCTCCTCTGTATAACTGCCATCTACAACTATATTGTGGTAATATTGGTCTTTGTATAGTGTTTTTTATTCAGTAACAGTATGGGGTTATTATTCAGTCACTATGTGGTTATGGTGTGGTGGTATTATTCAGTAACAGTATGGGGGTATTATTCAGTCATTATGTGGTTATGGTGTGGTGGTATTATTCAGTAACAGTATGAGGGTATTATAAAGTCACTATGTGGTTATGGTGTGGTGGTATTATTCAGTAACAGTATGGGGTTATTATTCAGTCACTATGTAGTTATGGTGTGGTGGTATTATTCAGTAACAGTATGGGGGTATTATTCAGTAACAGTATGGGGGTATTATTCAGTCACTATGTGGTTATGGTGTGGTGGTATTATTCAGTAACAGTATGGGGGTATTATTCAGTCACTATGTGGTTATGGTGTGGTGGTATTATTCAGTAACAATATGGGGATATTATTCAGTCACTATGTGGTTATGGTGTGGCAGTATTATTCAGTAACAGTATGGTGGTATTATTTAGTCACTATGTGGTTATGGTGTGGCAGTATTATTCAGTAACAGTATGGGGGTATTAGTCAGTCACTATGTGGTTATGGTGTGGTGGTATTATTCAGTAACAGTATGGGGGTATTATTCAGTCACTATGTGGTTATGGTGTGGTGGTATTATTCAGTAACTGTATGGGGGTATTATTCAGTCACTATGTGATTATGGTGTGGTGGTATAATTCAGTAACAGTATGGGGGTATTATTCAGTCACTATGTGGTTATGGTGTGGTGGTATTATTCAGTAACAGTACGGGGGTATTATTCAGTCACTATGTGGTTTTGGTGTGGGGGTATTATTCAGTAACAGTATGGGGGTATTATTCAGTCACTATGTGGTTATGGTGTGGCAGTATTATTCAGTAACAGTATGTGGGTATTATTCAGTCACTATGTGGTTATGGTGTGGTGGTATTATTCAGTAACAGTACGGGGGTATTATTCAGTCACTATGTGGTTATGGTGTGGTGGTATTATTCAGTAACAGTACGGGGGTATTATTCAGTCACTATGTGGTTATGGTGTGGTGGTATTATTCAGTAACAGTACGGGGGTATTATTCAGTCACTATGTGGTTTTGGTGTGGGGGTATTATTCAGTAACAGTATGGGGGTATTATTCAGTCACTATGTGGTTATGGTGTGGCAGTATTATTCAGTAACAGTATGTGGGTATTATTCAGTCACTATGTGGTTATGGTGTGGTGGTATTATTCAGTAACAGTATGGGGGTATTATTCAGTCACTATGTGGTTATGGTGTGGTGGTATTATTCAGTAACAATATGGGGATATTATTCAGTCACTATGTGGTTATGGTGTGGCAGTATTATTCAGTAACAGTATGGGGGTATTATTCAGTCACTATGTGGTTATGGTGTGGTGGTATTATTCAGTAACAGTATGGGGGTATTATTCAGTCACTATGTGGTTATGGTGTGGTGGTATTATTCAGTAACTGTATGGGGGTATTATTCAGTCACTATGTGATTATGGTGTGGTGGTATTATTCAGTAACAGTACGGGGGTATTATTCAGTCACTATGTGGTTTTGGTGTGGGGGTATTATTCAGTAACAGTATGGGGGTATTATTCAGTCACTATGTGGTTATGGTGTGGCAGTATTATTCAGTAACAGTACGTGGGTATTATTCAGTCACTATGTGGTTATGGTGTGGTGGTATTATTCAGTAACAGTACGGGGGTATTATTCAGTCACTATGTGGTTATGGTGTGGTGGTATTATTCAGTAACAGTATGGGGGTATTATTCAGTCACTATGTGATTATGGTGTGGTGGTATTATTCAGTAACAGTATGGGGGTATTATTCAGTCACTATGTGGTTATGGTGTGGTGGTATTATTCAGTAACAGTACGGGGGTATTATTCAGTCACTATGTGGTTATGGTGTGGCGGTATTATTCAGTAACAGTATGGGGGTATTATTCAGTCACTATGTGGTTTTGGTGTGGGGGTATTATTCAGTAACAGTATGGGGGTATTATTCAGTCACTATGTGGTTATGGTGTGGCAGTATTATTCAGTAACAGTATGTGGGTATTATTCAGTCACTATGTGGTTATGGTGTGGCAGTATTATTCAGTAACAGTATGGCTGTATTATTCAGTCACTATGTGGTTATGGTGTGGCGGTATTATTCAGTAACAGTATGGGGGTATTATACAGTCACTATGTGGTTATGGAGTGGTAGTATTATTCAGTAACAGTATGGGGGTATTATTCAGTCACTATGTGGTTATGGTGTGGGGGTATTATTCAGTAACAGTATGGGGGTATTATTCAGTAACAGTATGGTGATATTATTCAGTCACTATGTGGTTATGGTGTGGGGGTATTATTCAGTAACAGTATGGGGGTATTATTCAGTAACAGTATGGGGGTATTATTCAGTCACTATGTGGTTATGGTGTGGGGGTATTATTCAGTAACAGTATGGGGGTATTATTCAGTCACTATGTGGTTATGGTGTGGTGGTATTATTCAGTAACAGTACGGGGGTATTATTCAGTCACTATGTGGTTATGGTGTGGCGGTATTATTCAGTAACAGTATGGTGGTATTATTCAGTCACTATGTGGTTATGGTGTGGCGGTATTATTCAGTGACAGTATGGGGGTATTATTCAGTCACTATGTGGTTATGATGTGGCGGTATTATTCAGTAACAGTATGGGGGTATTATTCAGTCACTATGTGGTTATGGTGTGGGGGTATTATTCAGTAACAGTATGGGGGTATTATTCAGTAACAGTATGGGGGTATTATTCAGTCACTATGTGGTTATGGTGTGGGGGTATTATTCAGTAACAGTATGGGGGTATTATTCAGTCACTATGTGGTTATGGTGTGGTGGTATTATTCAGTAACAGTATGGGGGTATTATTCAGTCACTATGTGGTTATGGTGTGGCGGTATTATTCAGTAACAGTATGGTGATATTATTCAGTCACTATGTGGTTATGGTGTGGGGGTATTATTCAGTAACAGTATGGCGGTATTATTTAGTCACTATGTGGTTATGGTGTGGTGGTATTATTCAGTAACAGTATGGGGGTATTATTCAGTCACTATGTGGTTATGGTGTGGTGGTATTATTCAGTAACAGTACGGGGGTATTATTCAGTCACTATGTGGTTATGGTGTGGCGGTATTATTCAGTAACAGTAAGGGGTAATTATTCAGTCACTATGTGGTTATGGTGTGGTGGTATTATTTAGTAACAGTATGGTGGTATTATTCAGTCACTATGTGGTTATGGTGTGGGGGTATTATTCAGTAACAGTATGGTGGTATTATTCAGTCACTATGTGGTTATGGTGTGGCGGTATTATTCAGTGACAGTATGGGGGTATTATTCAGTCACTATGTGGTTATGATGTCGGTATTATTCAGTAACAGTATGGGGGTATTATTCAGTCACTATGTGGTTATAGTGTGGTGGTAATATTCAGTAACAGTATGGGGGTATTATTCAGTCACTATGTGGTTATGGTGTGGCAGTATTTTTCAGTAACATTATGGGTGTATTATTCAGTCACTATGTGGTTATGGGTTGGAGGTATTATTCAGTAACAGTATGGTGCTATTATTCAGTCACTATGTGATTATTGTGTGGTGGTATTATTCAGTAACAGTATGGTGGTATTATTCAGTCACTATGTGGTTATGGTGTGGCGGTATTATTCACTATCAGTATGGGGGTATTATTCAGCCACTATGTGGTTATGGTGTGGCGGTATTATTCAGTACAGTATGGGGGTATTATTCAGTCACTATGTGGTTATGGTGTGGTGGTATTATTCAGTAACAGTATGGTGGTATTATTCAGTCACTATGTGGTTATGGTGTGGCGGTATTATTCAGTAACAGTATGGTGGTATTATTCAGTCACTATGTGGTTATGGTGTGGCGGTATTATTCACTATCAGTATGGGGGTATTATTCAGTCACTATGTGGTTATGGTGTGGCGGTATTATTCAGTAACAGTATGGTGGTATTATTCAGTCACTATGTGGTTATGGTGTGGCGGTATTATTCAGTAACAGTATGGTGGTATTATTCAGTCACTATGTGGTTATGGTGTGGCGGTATTATTCACTATCAGTATGGGGGTATTATTCAGTCACTATGTGGTTATGGTGTGGCGGTATTATTCACTATCAGTATGGGGGTATTATTCAGTCACTATGTGGTTATGGTGTGGCGGTATTATTCAGTACAGTATGGGGGTATTATTCAGTCACTATGTGGTTATGGTGTGGTGGTATTATTCAGTAACAGTATGGGGGTATTATTCAGTCACTATGTGGTTATGGTGTGGTGGTATTATTCAGTAACAGTATGGGGGTATTATTCAGTCACTATGTGGTTATGGTGTGGTGGTATTATTCAGTAACAGTATGGGGGTATTATTCAGTCACTATGTGGTTATGGTGTGGTGGTATTATTCAGTAACAGTATGGTGGTATTATTCAGTCACTATGTGGTTGTGGTGTGGCGGTATTATTCAGTAACAGTATGGCGGTATTATTCAGTCACTATGTGGTTATGGTGTGGCGGTATTATTCAGTAACAGTATGGCGGTATTATTCAGTCACTATGTGGTTATGGTGTGGTGGTATTATTCAGTAACAGTATGTGGGTATTATTCAGTCACTATGTGGTTATGGTGTGGCGGTATTATTCAGTAACAGTATGGCGGTATTATTCAGTCACTATGTGGTTATGGTGTGGTGGTATTATTCAGTAACAGTATGGGAATATTATTCAGTCACTATATGGTTATGGTGTGGTGGTATTATTCAGTAACAGTATGGAGTGTTATTCAGTCACTATGTGGTTATGGTGTGGTGGTATTATTCAGTAACAGTATGGCGGTATTATTCAGTCACTCTGTAGTTATGGTGTGGTGGTATTATTCAGTAACAATATGGTGGTATTATTCAGTCACTATGTGGTTATGGTGTGGCGGTATTATTCAGTAACAGTATGGTGGTATTATTCAGTCACTATGTGGTTATGGTGTGGTGGTATTATTCAGTAACAGTATGGTAGTATTATTCAGTCACTATGTGGTTATGGTGTGGCGGTATTATTCAGTAACAGTATGGGGGTATTATTCAGTCACTATGTGGTTATGGTGTGGCGGTATTATTCAGTAACAGTATGGGGGTATTATTCAGTCACTATGTGGTTATGGTGTGGGGGTATTATTCAGTAACAGTATGGGGGTATTATTCAGTAACAGTATGGGGGTATTATTCAGTCACTATGTGGTTATGGTGTGGGGGTATTATTCAGTAACAGTATGGGGGTATTATTCAGTCACTATGTGGTTATGGTGTGGTGGTATTATTCAGTAACAGTATGGGGGTATTATTCAGTCACTATGTGGTTATGGTGTGGCGGTATTATTCAGTAACAGTATGGTGATATTATTCAGTCACTATGTGGTTATGGTGTGGGGGTATTATTCAGTAACAGTATGGCGGTATTATTCAGTCACTATGTGGTTATGGTGTGGTGGTATTATTCAGTAACAGTATGGGGGTATTATTCAGTCACTATGTGGTTATGGTGTGGTGGTATTATTCAGTAACAGTACGGGGGTATTATTCAGTCACTATGTGGTTATGGTGTGGCGGTATTATTCAGTAACAGTATGGGGGTATTATTCAGTCACTATGTGGTTATGGTGTGGCGGTATTATTCAGTAACAGTATGGGGGTAATTATTCAGTCACTATGTGGTTATGGTGTGGTGGTATTATTTAGTAACAGTATGGTGGTATTATTCAGTCACTATGTGGTTATGGTGTGGGGGTATTATTCAGTAACAGTATGGTGGTATTATTCAGTCACTATGTGGTTATGGTGTGGCGGTATTATTCAGTGACAGTATGGGGGTATTATTCAGTCACTATGTGGTTATGATGTGGCGGTATTATTCAGTAACAGTATGGGGGTATTATTCAGTCACTATGTGGTTATAGTGTGGTGGTAATATTCAGTAACAGTATGGGGGTATTATTCAGTCACTATGTGGTTATGGTGTGGGGGTATTAGTCAGTATCAGTATGGGGGTATTATTCAGTCACTATGTGGTTATGGTGTGGCGGTATTATTCAGTAACAGTATGGGGGTATTATTCAGTCACTATGTGGTTATGGTGTGGCGGTATTTTTCAGTAACATTATGGGTGTATTATTCAGTCACTATGTGGTTATGGTGTGGAGGTATTATTCAGTAACAGTATGGTGCTATTATTCAGTCACTATGTGATTATTGTGTGGCAGTATTATTCAGTAACAGTATGGAGGTATTATTCAGTCACTATGTGATTATTGTGTGGTGGTATTATTCAGTAACAGTATGGTGGTATTATTCAGTCACTATGTGGTTATGGTGTGGTGGTATTATTCAGTAACAGTATGGGGGTATTATTCAGTCACTATGTGGTTATGGTGTGGCGGTATTATTCACTATCAGTATGGGGGTATTATTCAGTCACTATGTGGTTATGGTGTGGCGGTATTATTCAGTACAGTATGGGGGTATTATTCAGTCACTATGTGGTTATGGTGTGGTGGTATTATTCAGTAACAGTATGGTGGTATTATTCAGTCACTATGTGGTTATGGTGTGGCGGTATTATTCAGTAACAGTATGGTGGTATTATTCAGTCACTAGGTGGTTATGGTGTGGCGGTATTATTCACTATCAGTATGGGGGTATTATTCAGTCACTATGTGGTTATGGTGTGGCGGTATTATTCACTATCAGTATGGGGGTATTATTCAGTCACTATGTGGTTATGGTGTGGCGGTATTATTCAGTACAGTATGGGGGTATTATTCAGTCACTATGTGGTTATGGTGTGGTGGTATTATTCAGTAACAGTATGGGGGTATTATTCAGTCACTATGTGGTTATGGTGTGGTGGTATTATTCAGTAACAGTATGGGGGTATTATTCAGTCACTATGTGGTTATGGTGTGGTGGTATTATTCAGTAACAGTATGGGGGTATTATTCAGTCACTATGTGGTTATGGTGTGGCGGTATTATTCAGTAACAGTATGGCGGTATTATTCAGTCACTATGTGGTTATGGTGTGGCGGTATTATTCAGTAACAGTATGTGGGTATTATTCAGTCACTATGTGGTTATGGTGTGGCGGTATTATTCAGTAACAGTATGGCGGTATTATTCAGTCACTATGTGGTTATGGTGTGGTGGTATTATTCAGTAACAGTATGGTGGTATTATTCAGTCACTAGGTGGTTATGGTGTGGCGGTATTATTCACTATCAGTATGGGGGTATTATTCAGTCACTATGTGGTTATGGTGTGGCGGTATTATTCACTATCAGTATGGGGGTATTATTCAGTCACTATGTGGTTATGGTGTGGCGGTATTATTCAGTACAGTATGGGGGTATTATTCAGTCACTATGTGGTTATGGTGTGGTGGTATTATTCAGTAACAGTATGGGGGTATTATTCAGTCACTATGTGGTTATGGTGTGGTGGTATTATTCAGTAACAGTATGGTGGTATTATTCAGTCACTATGTGGTTGTGGTGTGGCGGTATTATTCAGTAACAGTATGGCGGTATTATTCAGTCACTATGTGGTTATGGTGTGGCGGTATTATTCAGTAACAGTATGGCGGTATTATTCAGTCACTATGTGGTTATGGTGTGGCGGTATTATTCAGTAACAGTATGTGGGTATTATTCAGTCACTATGTGGTTATGGTGTGGCGGTATTATTCAGTAACAGTATGGCGGTATTATTCAGTCACTATGTGGTTATGGTGTGGTGGTATTATTCAGTAACAGTATGGGAATATTATTCAGTCACTATATGGTTATGGTGTGGTGGTATTATTCAGTAACAGTATGGAGTGTTATTCAGTCACTATGTGGTTATGGTGTGGTGGTATTATTCAGTAACAGTATGGCGGTATTATTCAGTCACTCTGTAGTTATGGTGTGGTGGTATTATTCAGTAACAATATGGTGGTATTATTCAGTCACTATGTGGTTATGGTGTGGCGGTATTATTCAGTAACAGTATGGTGGTATTATTCAGTCACTATGTGGTTATGGTGTGGTGGTATTATTCAGTAACAGTATGGTGGTATTATTCAGTCACTATGTGGTTATGGTGTGGCGGTATTATTCAGTAACAGTATGGGGGTATTATTCAGTCACTATGTGGTTATGGTGTGGCGGTATTATTCAGTAACAGTATGGGGGTATTATTCAGTCACTATGTGGTTATGGTGTGGGGGTATTATTCAGTAACAGTATGGGGGTATTATTCAGTAACAGTATGGGGGTATTATTCAGTCACTATGTGGTTATGGTGTGGGGGTATTATTCAGTAACAGTATGGGGGTATTATTCAGTCACTATGTGGTTATGGTGTGGTGGTATTATTCAGTAACAGTATGGGGGTATTATTCAGTCACTATGTGGTTATGGTGTGGCGGTATTATTCAGTAACAGTATGGTGATATTATTCAGTCACTATGTGGTTATGGTGTGGGGGTATTATTCAGTAACAGTATGGCGGTATTATTCAGTCACTATGTGGTTATGGTGTGGTGGTATTATTCAGTAACAGTATGGGGGTATTATTCAGTCACTATGTGGTTATGGTGTGGTGGTATTATTCAGTAACAGTACGGGGGTATTATTCAGTCACTATGTGGTTATGGTGTGGCGGTATTATTCAGTAACAGTAAGGGGTAATTATTCAGTCACTATGTGGTTATGGTGTGGTGGTATTATTTAGTAACAGTATGGTGGTATTATTCAGTCACTATGTGGTTATGGTGTGGGGGTATTATTCAGTAACAGTATGGTGGTATTATTCAGTCACTATGTGGTTATGGTGTGGCGGTATTATTCAGTGACAGTATGGGGGTATTATTCAGTCACTATGTGGTTATGATGTGGCGGTATTATTCAGTAACAGTATGGGGGTATTATTCAGTCACTATGTGGTTATAGTGTGGTGGTAATATTCAGTAACAGTATGGGGGTATTATTCAGTCACTATGTGGTTATGGTGTGGGGGTATTATTCAGTAACAGTATGGGGGTATTATTCAGTCACTATGTGGTTATGGTGTGGCGGTATTTTTCAGTAACAGTATGGGGGTATTATTCAGTCACTATGTGGTTATGGTGTGGCGGTATTTTTCAGTAACATTATGGGTGTATTATTCAGTCACTATGTGGTTATGGTGTGGAGGTATTATTCAGTAACAGTATGGTGCTATTATTCAGTCACTATGTGATTATTGTGTGGCAGCATTATTCAGTAACAGTATGGAGGTATTATTCAGTCACTATGTGATTATTGTGTGGTGGTATTATTCAGTAACAGTATGGTGGTATTATTCAGTCACTATGTGGTTATGGTGTGGTGGTATTATTCAGTAACAGTATGGGGGTATTATTCAGTCACTATGTGGTTATGGTGTGGCGGTATTATTCAGTACAGTATGGGGGTATTATTCAGTCACTATGTGGTTATGGTGTGGTGGTATTATTCAGTAACAGTATGGTGGTATTATTCAGTCACTATGTGGTTATGGTGTGGCGGTATTATTCAGTAACAGTATGGGGGTATTATTCAGTCACTATGTGGTTATGGTGTGGCGGTATTATTCACTATCAGTATGGGGGTATTATTCAGTCACTATGTGGTTATGGTGTGGCGGTATTATTCACTATCAGTATGGGGGTATTATTCAGTCACTATGGTTATGGTGTGGCGGTATTATTCAGTACAGTATGGGGGTATTATTCAGTCACTATGTGGTTATGGTGTGGTGGTATTATTCAGTAACAGTATGGGGGTATTATTCAGTCACTATGTGGTTATGGTGTGGTGGTATTATTCAGTAACAGTATGGGGGTATTATTCAGTCACTATGTGGTTATGGTGTGGTGGTATTATTCAGTAACAGTATGGGGGTATTATTCAGTCACTATGTGGTTATGGTGTGGTGGTATTATTCAGTAACAGTATGGTGGTATTATTCAGTCACTATGTGGTTGTGGTGTGGCGGTATTATTTAGTAACAGTATGGCGGTATTATTCAGTCACTATGTGGTTATGGTGTGGCGGTATTATTCAGTAACAGTATGGCGGTATTATTCAGTCACTATGTGGTTATGGTGTGGTGGTATTATTCAGTAACAGTATGTGGGTATTATTCAGTCACTATGTGGTTATGGTGTGGTGGTATTATTCAGTAACAGTATGGGGGTATTATTCAGTCACTATGTGGTTATGGTGTGGCGGTATTATTCAGTAACAGTATGGCGGTATTATTCAGTCACTATGTGGTTATGGTGTGGGGGTATTATTCAGTAACAGTATGGAGTGTTATTCAGTCACTATGTGGTTATGGTGTGGCGGTATTATTCAGTAACAGTATGGCGGTATTATTCAGTCACTATGTGGTTATGGTGTGGTGGTATTATTCAGTAACAGTATGGGAATATTATTCAGTCACTATATGGTTATGGTGTGGTGGTATTATTCAGTAACAGTATGGTGGTATTATTCAGTCACTATGTGGTTATGGTGTGGTGGTATTATTCAGTAACAGTATGGCGGTATTATTCAGTCACTCTGTAGTTATGGTGTGGTGGTATTATTCAGTAACAATATGGTGGTATTATTCAGTCACTATGTGGTTATGGTGTGGCGGTATTATTCAGTAACAGTATGGTGGTATTATTCAGTCACTATGTGGTTATGGTGTGGTGGTATTATTCAGTAACAGTATGGTGGTATTATTCAGTCACTATGTGGTTATGGTGTGGCGGTATTATTCAGTAACAGTATGGTGATATTATTCAGTCACTATGTGGTTATGGTGTGGCGGTATTATTCAGTAACAGTATGGGGGTATTATTCAGTCAGTATGTTGTTATGGTGTGGTGGTATTATTCAGTAACAGTATGAGGGTATTATTCAGTCACTATGTGGTTATGGTATGGTGGTATTATTCAGTAACAGTATGGGGGTATTATTCAGTCACTATGTGGTTATGGTGTGAAGGTATTATTCAGTAACAGTATGGGGGTATTATTCAGTCACTATGTGGTTATGGTGTGGAGGTATTATTCAGTAACAGTATGGGGGTATTATTCAGTCACTATGTGGTTATGGTGTGGTGGTGTTATTCAGTAACAGTATGGGGGTATTATTCAGTCACTATGTGGTTATGGTGTGGTGGTATTATTCAGTAACAGTATGGTGGTATTTTTCAGTCACTATGTGGTTATGGTGTGGCGGTATTATTCAGTAACAGTATGGGGGTATTATTCAGTCAGTATGTGGTTATGGTGTGGTGGTATTATTCAGTAACAGTATGAGGGTATTATTCAGTCACTATGTGGTTATGGTATGGCGGTATTATTCAGTAACAGTATGGGGGTATTATTCAGTCACTATGTGGTTATGGTGTGGCGGTATTATTCAGTAACAGTATGGTGATATTATTCAGTCACTATGTAGTTATGGTGTGGCGGTATTATTCAGTAACAGTATGGGGGTATTATTCAGTCACTATGTGGTTATGGTGTGGAGGTATTATTCAGTAACAGTATGGGGGTATTATTCAGTCACTATGTGGTTATTGTATGGAGGTATTATTCAGTAACAGTATGGGGGTATTATTCAGTCACTATGTGGTTATGGTGTGGTGGTATTATTCAGTAACAGTATGGGGGTATTATTCAGTCACTATGTGGTTATGGTGTGGCGGTATTATTCAGTAACAGTATGGGGGCATTATTCAGTCACTGTGTGGTTATGGTGTGGTGGTATTATTCAGTAACAGTATGGGGGTATTATTCAGTCACTATGTGGTTATGGTGTGGTGGTATTATTCAGTAACAGTATGGGGGTATTATGTAGTCACTATGTGGTTATGGTGTGGTGGTATTATTCAGTAACAGTATGGGGGTATTATGTAGTCACTATGTGGTTATGGTGTGGCGGTATTATTCAGTAACAGTATGGGGGTATTATTCAGTCACTGTGTGGTTATGGTGTGGCGGTATTATTCAGTAACAGTATGGGGGTATTATGTAGTCACTATGTGGTTATGGTGTGGTGGTATTATTCAGTAACAGTATGGGGGTATTATTCAGTCACTATGTGGTTATGGTGTGGTGGTATTATTCAGTAACAGTATGGGGGTATTATTCAGTCACTATGTGGTTATGGTGTGGCGGTATTATTCAGTATCAGTATGGGGGTATTATTCAGTCACTATGTGGTTATGGTGTGGCGGTATTATTCAGTAACAGTATGGGGGTATTATTCAGTCACTATGTGGTTATGGTGTGGTGGTATTATTCAGTAACAGTATGGGGGTATTATTCAGTCACTATGTGGTTATGGTGTGGCGGTATTATTCAGTAACAGTATGGGGGTATTATTCAGTCACTGTGGTTATTGTGTGGTGGTATTATTCAGTAACAGTATTGGGGTATTATTCAGTCACTATGTGGTTATGGTGTGGTGGTATTATTCAGTAACAGTATGGGAATATTATTCAGTCACTATGTGGTTATGGTGTGGTGGTATTATTCAGTAACAGTATGGGGGTATTATTCAGTCACTATGTGGTTATGGTGTGGTGGTATTATTCAGTAACAGTATGGGAATATTATTCAGTCACTATGTGGTTATGGTGTGGTGGTATTATTCAGTAACAGTATGGGGTATTATTCAGTCACTATGTAGTTATGGTGTGGCGGTATTATTCAGTAACAGTATGGGAATATTATTCAGTCACTATGTGGTTATGGTGTGGTGCTATTATTCAGTAACAGTATGGGGTATTATTCAGTCACTATGTAGTTATGGTGTGGCGGTATTATTCAGTAACAGTATGGGGGTATTATTCAGTCACTATGTGGTTGTGGTGTGGCGGTATTATTCAGTAACAGTATGGGGGTATTATTCAGTCACTATGTGGTTATGGTGTGGCAGTATTATTCAGTAACAGTATGGGGGTATTATTCAGTCACTATGTGGTTATGGTATGGTGGTATTATTCAGTAACAGTATGGGGGTATTATTCAGTCACTATGTGGTTATGGTGTGGCGGTATTATTCAGTAACAGTATGGTGATATTATTCAGTCACTATGTGGTTATGGTGTGGCGGTATTATTCAGTAACAGTATGGGGGTATTATTCAGTCACTGTGTGGTTATGGTGTGGCGGTATTATTCAGTAACAGTATGGGGGTATTATGTAGTCACTATGTGGTTATGGTGTGGTGGTATTATTCAGTAACAGTATGGGGGTATTATTCAGTCACTATGTGGTTATGGGGGTATTATTCAGTCAGTATGTTGTTATGGTGTGGTGGTATTATTCAGTAACAGTATGAGGGTATTATTCAGTCACTATGTGGTTATGGTATGGCGGTATTATTCAGTAACAGTATGGTGATATTATTCAGTCACTATGTAGTTATGGTGTGGCGGTATTATTCAGTAACAGTATGGGGGTATTATTCAGTCACTATGTGGTTATGGTGTGGAGGTATTATTCAGTAACAGTATGGGGGTATTATTCAGTCACTATGTGGTTATTGTGTGGAGGTATTATTCAGTAACAGTATGGGGGTATTATTCAGTCACTATGTGGTTATGGTGTGGTGGTATTATTCAGTAACATTATGGGGGTATTATTCAGTCACTATGTGGTTATGGTGTGGCGGTATTATTCAGTAACAGTATGGGGGCATTATTCAGTCACTGTGTGGTTATGGTGTGGTGATATTATTCAGTAACAGTATGGGGGTATTATTCAGTCACTATGTGGTTATGGTGTGGTGGTATTATTCAGTAACAGTATGGGGGTATTATGTAGTCACTATGTGGTTATGGTGTGGTGGTATTATTCAGTAACAGTATGGGGTATTATGTAGTCACTATGTGGTTATGGTGTGGCGGTATTATTCAGTAACAGTATGGGGGTATTATTCAGTCACTGTGTGGTTATGGTGTGGCGGTATTATTCAGTAACAGTATGGGGGTATTATGTAGTCACTATGTGGTTATGGTGTGGTGGTATTATTCAGTAACAGTATGGGGGTATTATTCAGTCACTATGTGGTTATGGTGTGGTGGTATTATTCAGTAACAGTATGGGGGTATTATTCAGTCACTATGTGGTTATGGTGTGGTGGTATTATTCAGTAACAGTATGGGGGTATTATTCAGTCACTATGTGGTTATGGTGTGGCGGTATTATTCAGTAACAGTATGGGGGTATTATTCAGTCACTATGTGGTTATGGTGTGGCGGTATTATTCAGTATCAGTATGGGGGTATTATTCAGTCACTATGTGGTTATGGTGTGGTGGTATTATTCAGTAACAGTATGGGGGTATTATTCAGTCACTATGTAGTTATGGTGTGGCGGTATTATTCAGTATCAGTATGGGGGTATTATTCAGTCACTATGTGGTTATGGTGTGGTGGTATTATTCAGTAACAGTATGGGGGTATTATTCAGTCACTATGTGGTTATGGTGTGGCGGTATTATTCAGTAACAGTATGGGGGTATTATTCAGTCACTATGTGGTTATGGTGTGGCGGTATTATTCAGTAACAGTATGGGGGTATTATTCAGTCACTGTGGTTATTGTGTGGTGGTATTATTCAGTAACAGTATTGGGGTATTATTCAGTCACTATGTGGTTATGGTGTGGTGGTATTATTCAGTAACAGTATGGGAATATTATTCAGTCACTATGTGGTTATGGTGTGGTGGTATTATTCAGTAACAGTATGGGGGTATTATTCAGTCACTATGTGGTTATGGTGTGGTGGTATTATTCAGTAACAGTATGGGAATATTATTCAGTCACTATGTGGTTATGGTGTGGTGGTATTATTCAGTAACAATATGGGGTATTATTCAGTCACTATGTAGTTATGGTGTGGCGGTATTATTCAGTAACAGTATGGGAATATTATTCAGTCACTATGTGGTTATGGTGTGGTGGTATTATTCAGTAACAGTATGGGGTATTATTCAGTCACTATGTAGTTATGGTGTGGCGGTATTATTCAGTAACAGTATGGGGGTATTATTCAGTCACTATGTGGTTGTGGTGTGGCGGTATTATTCAGTAACAGTATGGGGTATTATTCAGTCACTATGTGGTTATGGTGTAGTGGTATTATTCAGTAACAGTATGAGTGTATTATTCAGTCACTATGTGGTTATGGTGTGGCGGTATTATTCAGTAACAGTATGGAGGTATTATTTAGTCACTATGTGGTTATGGTGTGGCGGTATTATTCAGTAACAGTATGGTGGTATTATTCAGTCACTATGTGGTTATGGTGTGGTGGTATTATTCAGTAACAGTATGGTGGTATTATTCAGTCACTATGTGGTTATGGTGTGGTGGTATTATTCAGTAACAGTATGGTGGTATTATTCAGTTACTATGGGGTTATGGTGTGGTGGTATTATTCAGTAACAGTATGGAGGTATTATTCAGTCACTATGTGGTTATGGTGTGGCGGTATTATTCAGTAACTGTGTGGTTATGGTGTGGTGGTATTATTCAGTAACAGTACGGAGGTATTATTCAGTCACTATGTGGTTATGGTGTGGCGGTATTATTCAGTAACAGTATGGTGGTATTATTCAGTCACTATGTGGTTATGGTGTGGTGGTATTATTCAGTAACAGTATGGTGGTATTATTCAGTCACTATGTGGTTATGGTGTGGCGGTATTATTCAGTAACAGTATGGTGGTATTATTCAGTCACTATGTGGTTATGGTGTGGTGGTATTATTTAGTAACAGTATGGTGGTATTATTCTGTTACTATGTGGTTATGGTGTGGTGGTATTATTCAGTAACAGTACAGGTGTATTATTCAGTCACTATGTGGTTATGGTGTGGTGGTATTATTCAGTAACAGTATGGGAGTATTATTCAGTCACTATGTGGTTATGGTGTGGTGGTATTATTCAGTAACAGTATGGTGGTATTATTCAGTCACTGTGGTTATGGTGTGGCGGTATTATTCAGTAACAGTATGGTGATATTATTCAGTCACTATGTGGTTATGGTGTGGCGGTATTATTCAGTAACAGTATGGGGGTATTATTCAGTCAGTATGTTGTTATGGTGTGGTGGTATTATTCAGTAACAGTATGAGGGTATTATTCAGTCACTATGTGGTTATGGTATGGTGGTATTATTCAGTAACAGTATGGGGGTATTATTCAGTCACTATGTGGTTATGGTGTGGCGGTATTATTCAGTAACAGTATGGTGATATTATTCAGTCACTATGTAGTTATGGTGTGGTGGTATTATTCAGTAACAGTATGGGGGTATTATTCAGTCACTATGTGGTTATGGTGTGGAGGTATTATTCAGTCACTATGTGGTTATTGTGTAGAGGTATTATTCAGTAACAGTATGGGGGTATTATTCAGTCACTATGTGGTTATGGTGTGGTGGTATTATTCAGTAACAGTATGGGGGTATTATTCAGTCACTGTGTGGTTATGGTGTGGTGGTATTATTCAGTAACAGTATGGGGGTATTATTCAGTCACTATGTGGTTATGGTGTGGTGGTATTATTCAGTAACAGTATGGGGGTATTATGTAGTCACTATGTGGTTATGGTGTGGCGGTATTATTCAGTAACAGTATGGTGATATTATTCAGTCACTATGTAGTTATGGTGTGGCGGTATTATTCAGTAACAGTATGGGGGTATTATTCAGTCACTATGTGGTTATGGTGTGGAGGTATTATTCAGTAACAGTATGGGGGTATTATTCAGTCACTATGTGGTTATTGTGTGGAGGTATTATTCAGTAACAGTATGGGGGTATTATTCAGTCACTATGTGGTTATGGTGTGGTGGTATTATTCAGTAACAGTATGGGGGTATTATTCAGTCACTATGTGGTTATGGTGTGGCGGTATTATTCAGTAACAGTATGGGGGTATTATTCAGTCACTGTGTGGTTATGGTGTGGTGGTATTATTCAGTAACAGTATGGGGGTATTATTCAGTCACTATGTGGTTATGGTGTGGTGGTATTATTCAGTAACAGTATGGGGGTATTATGTAGTCACTATGTGGTTATGGTGTGGTGGTATTATTCAGTAACAGTATGGGGGTATTATGTAGTCACTATGTGGTTATGGTGTGGCGGTATTATTCAGTAACAGTATGGGGGTATTATTCAGTCACTGTGTGGTTATGGTGTGGCGGTATTATTCAGTAACAGTATGGGGGTATTATGTAGTCACTATGTGGTTATGGTGTGGCGGTATTATTCAGTAACAGTATGGGGGTATTATTCAGTCACTGTGTGGTTATGGTGTGGCGGTATTATTCAGTAACAGTATGGGGGTATTATTCAGTCACTATGTGGTTATGGTGTAGTGGTATTATTCAGTAACAGTATGAGTGTATTATTCAGTCACTATGTGGTTATGGTGTGGCGGTATTATTCAGTAACAGTATGGAGGTATTATTCAGTCACTATGTGGTTATGGTGTGGCGGTATTATTCAGTAACAGTATGGTGGTATTATTCAGTCACTATGTGGTTATGGTGTGGTGGTATTATTCAGTAACAGTATGGTGGTATTATTCAGTTACTATGGGGTTATGGTGTGGTGGTATTATTCAGTAACAGTATGGAGGCATTATTCAGTCACTATGTGGTTATGGTGTGGCGGTATTATTCAGTAACTGTGTGGTTATGGTGTGGTGGTATTATTCAGTAACAGTACGGAGGTATTATTCAGTCACTATGTGGTTATGGTGTGGCCGTATTATTCAGTAACAGTATGGTGGTATTATTCAGTCACTATGTGGTTATGGTGTGGTGGTATTATTCAGTAACAGTATGGTGGTATTATTCAGTCACTATGTGGTTATGGTGTGGCGGTATTATTCAGTAACAGTATGGTGGTATTATTCAGTCACTATGTGGTTATGGTGTGGTGGTATTATTTAGTAACAGTATGGTGGTATTATTCTGTTACTATGTGGTTATGGTGTGGTGGTATTATTCAGTAACAGTACAGGTGTATTATTCAGTCACTATGTGGTTATGGTGTGGTGGTATTATTCAGTAACAGTATGGGGGTATTATTCAGTCACTATGTGGTTATGGTGTGGTGGTATTATTCAGTAACAGTATGGGGGTATTATTCAGTCACTATGTGGTTATGGTGTGGCAGTATTATTCAGTAACAGTATGGTGGTATTATTCAGTCACTATGTGGTTATGGTGTGGTGGTATTATTTAGTAACAGTATGGTGGTATTATTCTGTTACTATGTGGTTATGGTGTGGTGGTATTATTCAGTAACAGTACAGGTGTATTATTCAGTCACTATGTGGTTATGGTGTGGTGGTATTATTCAGTAACAGTATGGGGGTATTATTCAGTCACTATGTGGTTATGGTGTGGTGGTATTATTCAGTAACAGTATGGGGGTATTATTCAGTCACTATGTGGTTATGGTATGGTGGTATTATTCAGTAACAGTATGGGGGTATTATTCAGTCACTATGTGGTTATGGTGTGGTGGTATTATTCAGTAACAGTATGGGGGTATTATTCAGTCACTATGTGGTTATGGTGTGGCGGTATTATTCAGTAACAGTATGGGGGTATTATTCAGTCACTATGTAGTTATGGTGTGGCGGTATTATTCAGTAACAGTATGGGGGTATTATTCAGTCACTATGTGGTCATGGTGTGGTGGTATTATTCAGTAGCAGTATGGGGGTATTATTCAGTCACTATGTGGTTATGGTGTGGCGGTATTATTCAGTAACAGTATGGGGGTATTATTCAGTAACAGTATGGGGGTATTATTCAGTCACTATGTGGTTATGGTGCGGCGGTATTATTCAGTAACAGTAACCATAGTGACTGAATAATATCCCCATACTGTTACTGAATAATACCGCCACACCATAACCACATAGTGACTGAATAATACCTCCATACTGTTACTGAATAATACCACCACACCATAACCACATAGTGACTGAATAATACCCCCATACTGTTACTGAATAATACCTCCACACCATAACCACAGAGTGACTGAATAATACCACCATACTGTTACTGAATAATACAGCCACACTATAACCACATAGTGACTGAATAATACCCCCATACTGTTACTGAATAATAACCCCACACCATAACCACATAGTGACTGAATAATACCCCCATACTGTTACTGAATAATACCCCCACACCATAACCACATAGTGACTGAATAATATCCCCATACTGTTACTGAATAATACCGCCACACCATAACCACATAGTGACTGAATAATACCCCCATACTGTTACTAAATAATACCACCACACCATAACCACATAGTGACTGAATAATACCACCATACTGTTACTGAATAATACTGCCACACCATAACCACATAGTGACTGAATAATACCCCCATACTGTTACTGAATAATACCACCACACCATAACCACATAGTGACTGAATAATACCCCCATACTGTTACTGAATAATACCACCACACCATAACCACATAGTGACTGAATAATACACCTGTACTGTTACTGAATAATACCACCACACCATAACCACATAGTAACAGAATAATACCACCATACTGTTACTAAATAATACCACCACACCATAACCACAGTGACTGAATAATACCACCATACTGTTACTGAATAATACCGCCACACCATAACCACATAGTGACTGAATAATACCACCATACTGTTACTGAATAATACCACCACACCATAACCACATAGTGACTGAATAATACCACCATATGGGGGTATTATTCAGTCACTATGTGGTTATGGTGTAGAGGTATTATTCAGTAACAGTATGGGGGTATTATTCAGTCACTATGTGGTTATGGTGTGGCAGTATTATTCAGTAACAGTATGGGGGTATTATTCAGTCACTATGTGGTTATGGTGTGGCGGTATTATTCAGTAACAGTATGGGGGTATTATTCAGTCACTATGTGGTTATGGTGTGGTGGTATTATTCAGTAACAGTATGTGGTATTATTCAGTCACTATGTGGTTATGGTGTGGTGGTATTATTCAGTAACAGTATGGGGGTATTATTCAGTCACTATGTGGTTATGGTGTGGCGGTATTATTCAGTAACAATATGGGGGTATTATTCAGTCACTATGTGGTTATGGTGTAGAGGTATTATTCAGTAACAGTATGGGGGTATTATTCAGTCACTATGTGGTTATGGTGTGGTGGTATTATTCAGTAACAGTATGGGGGTATTATTCAGTCACTATGTGGTTATGGTGTGGTGGTATTATTCAGTAACAGTATGGGAGTATTATTCAGTCACTATGTGGTTATGGTGTGGCGGTATTATTCAGTAACAGTATGGGGGTATTATTCAGTCACTATGTGGTTATGGTGTGGCAGTATTATTCAGTAACAGTATGGGGGTATTATTCAGTCACTATGTGGTTATGGTGTGGTGGAATTATTCAGTAACAGTATGGGAGTATTATTCAGTCACTATGTGTTTATGGTGTGGAGGTATTATTCAGTAACAGTATGGGGGTATTATTCAGTAACAGTATGGGGTATTATTCAGTCACTATGTGGTTATGGTATGGTGGTATTATTCAGTAACAGTATGGGGGTATTATTCAGTCACTATGTGGTTATGGTATTATTCAGTAACAGTATGGGGGTATTATTCAGTCACTATGTGGTTATGGTGTGGTGGAATTATTCAGTAACAGTATGGGAGTATTATTCAGTCACTATGTGTTTATGGTGTGGAGGTATTATTCAGTAACAGTATGGGGGTATTATTCAGTAACAGTATGGGGTATTATTCAGTCACTATGTGGTTATGGTATGGTGGTATTATTCAGTAACAGTATGGGGGTATTATTCAGTCACTATGTGGTTATGGTGTGGAGGTATTATTCAGTAACAGTATGGGCTATTATTCAGTCACTATGTGGTTATGGTATGGTGGTATTATTCAGTAACACATACTGTCTGCTGAGCCTTGTATCTAATCCTATCATGTGTTTCTTTATAGTGTGCTACTGAGAGGCTCTAACTTGTGTGATACCGTCTACTGATCTGCTGTATCTAATCCTGCCCTGTGTGATAGTCTTTTTGTAAAATTTCTTTGTAGAAATATAATGAGAGATTTCTGCTTGCATTATTAAAGGGTAACTAAACGTTCAACAAACCTCTAAAATATCATAGTGACATATCAGAAGTTTTGATTGGTTGGGATCCAAGCTCTGAAACCCCCACCACTCGCTAAAACGAAGTGACAGAAGCGCTCGTATGAGCCGCTTAGTTTCTGTTTGGCTTTCTCCGGAAAGCGGATGTATCGGAGTGCGGGCTCATAGACTTTCCATTGAGTCCGTACTCCGCTACATCGATTTCCGGAAAAAGCTTAACAGAAACGAAGCGGCTCAGCACTCACACGAGCGCTTGTGCTGCTTTCATTTAGCGATTAGTGGGGGTCTCAGTGCTCACTATAACATTTCAGAGGTTTGTTGAACGTTTAGTTACACTTTAACATAAGGCTGACGGACGTGTAACATGCTGGTGAGGCTGCAGCCGCTCTGGTCCGGTCACACTTCCACAGTAAGGACTGAGGGACTGATACAGACAGAACTTCTGCAGCACGTGACCAGTGAAAGGACTCATAACAATTACCACAATATGCTTCATTGTCTGACCTTCTATGGTATCCGATTGGTTGCTATAAGTTATGTAATTGAACTCTTCTTGTACATTAATACGGGATCCCAATATAACTTATTTTCACGCCCTCAATACCCCCCTGACTATAATGTAAAATTTATAATGTGTCTCACACTTGTGAAGCATCTGATGGTCCTAAATTATATCATTCACTGGCTGCCCCCACACCGGGATCACAAAGTACCTACACAGTGGTGCCAGCGTGGAGTTATCACCCAGTGAACCTCATGTATTGCTCCTTACTTGTGAAATGTAAATTCTCTGCCACTAACGGCCTGTCATTTGCAGCCTCTGTCACTCACAGTCTCTAATGTACACCCTCTGTCGCTCACAGTCTCTAATGTACACCCTCTGTCGCTCACAGTCGCTAATGTACACCCTCTGTCACTCACAGCCTCTAATGTACACCCTCTGTCACTCACAGCCTCTAATGTACACCCTCTGTCACTCACAGCCTCTAATGTACACCCTCTGTCACTCACAGTCTCTAATGTACACCCTCTGTCACTCACAGCCTCTAATGTACACCCTCTGTCACTCACAGCCTCTAATGTACACCCTCTGTCACTCACAATCTCGAATGTACACCCTCTGTTGCTCACAGTCTCTAATGTACACCCTCTGTTGCTCACAGCCTCTCATGTACACCCTGTCACTCACAGTCTCCAATGTACATCGTCTGTCGCTCACAGTGTCTAATGTACACCCTCTGTCACTCACAGTCTCTAATGTACACCCTCTGTCACTCAGTCTCTAATGTACATCCTCTGTCGCTCACAGTCTCTAATATATACCCTGTCACTCACAGTCTCCAATGTACATCGTCTGTCGCTCACAGTCTCTAATGTTCGCCGTCTGTCGCTCACAGTCTATAATGTACACCCTCTGTCACGCCCAGTCTCTAATGTACACCCTGTCACTCACAGTCTCTAATGTACATCCTCTGTCGCACACAGTCCCTAATGTACACCCTCTGTCACTCAGTCTATAATGTAGACCCTTTGTTACTCACAGCCCCTAATGTACACCCTGTCTCTCACATACACCCTGTGTCACTCAAAGTCTCTAATGTACACCCTCCATCACTCAGTCTCTAATGTACACCATCTGTCGCTCGCAGCCTCTAATGTACACCCTCTGTCACTCACAGTCTCTAATGTACACCCTCCATCACTCAGTCTCTAATGAACACCCTCTGTCACTCTAAGGCTGTGTTCATATCACCGTCACTTTCCGCTGAGGTGCCCCGTCCACTGCACTATTGATTCTGTCCAAAACAACGGAACCCTGTTACAATGGTGACAGACGTAAACCATTAGCTAGGTTTCCATCACCATTGAGTTCAATGGTGAGGGAAACAAAAGCTTAGGTTTCAATTTGCCTTTCCGTTGAGAGGTTAACCCGACGGAAGCCCTCAGCGGAAAACGACAGTGATATGAACAGGCCCTAAGCCCCTCATGTACACGCTCTGTCACTCACAGTTTCTAATGTAGATTCTCTGTCACTCACAGTGTCTAATGTACACCCTTTGTCCCTCACAGTGTCTAATGTATACTCTGTCACTCACAGTTTCTCATGTGAACCCTCTGTCACTCACAGTCTCTGATGTACACCCTATGTCACTCACAGTGTCTAATGTACACAATCTGTTGCTCACAGTTTCCAATATATATTCTCTGTCACCCAAAGCCTCTAGTGTACATCCTCTGTCACTCACAGTCACTAATGTACATCCTCTGTCACTCACCGTCTCCGATGTACACCTTCTGTTACTCACAGTCTCTAATGTGAACTATCTGTCACTCACAGACTGTAATTTGGATACTCAGTCACTGATAGAATCAGGTAACTATAGGGCTTGCAGAGGCTTCAATCACCCATAGTTTTGTATGCCAGGGGTCATCTATGACAAGTATATATCCTACACAGTATAATCTTATCGTAGATCACTGGCAACTTTTGTTCTCCCTCAGCCTCAAGTCTATGGCAGAACACACGGTTGTCACAAGATTTTACGCATCTCCAATAACACAGTATACAAAAGAGAGAATGTCCCATCAATCACTGCAGGGCATGGCCCGCTGACTTCTCGTGATAACATCACACAGGGAGGTATGAAGAGTTCGGGGGTCAAAGACTCCATTAATCAGCTACTGATTATCTCTTCATGGGGGCCCAGTTGATTATTGGAGGGGAACACGGCTAAATATTTCTCACTAAAGCTGGCCTGTAAAAGCACCAAGACAGGGGGACTGGACATCATCAGGCGCTGCTCATTTAGAGTCTTGGATTTTTATTTTTCTAAAACGAACATAATCCCTCCCGAAATCTGAGATGGCTCTAGTCTTGTAGATGCTGGATTATTGGAATATACCACCAATAGTATAGACTGGGGGAAAGCGGAGACAAGATATATTAAAATGTATCCAATCATTATTTTAAATTACATATGGAACGGAGCTCCTCCCACTGTCATGTGACCAGGCAGACCAATTGTGCTAAGGCCGGGCAGTGTGATCATGTCAGTTTCCTCAGGAGTGTAGTGGGCATGCTCCTGCCAGCATTTGGTCTGTTCTCATTAATTACTGTGATTATTTACAGTGAACAGCCCATGTACTGGTGGAGCATGTTCTGAATGATCGCATGGCATCATAAACACAAGGTTTACACAGCATGGAAATGGGAATGCTATACCTATCCCTGCCCCTAACCACCAATGATATCATGTGCCACCATACATGATGATGATGCACTGCTGTATATGCCACGTACATACCGCTATTTCTATAACATTGTATATTAGAAAGTGATACGTTTTCTGCCCGACAGTCAACAACCCTGACAAAACAAGACGTGGGGTCTAAGTATATCACATTCTCTTTGGGTCACAACTGGAGGGCAGGAGAGAAGTCATAACTGGTCAAAGTCATGAACAAGTTTTCTGTCCAAAAGTGATGAGAGAACATGCCGAAAAGTCTCGAAATCCCTCCAAACCATCAAAATTCTTCTTAAGTTTAGGAAATCCTGATACCAACAATGACTGGATGACCAGGAACTCTAATAAGTCTTTACTGGGCTTTTATCTGACGAACTCTTTGGAGTAGAGTCTCAACATCAGGACGATCAATCACAAGGCAAAGGCTTCTAACCCTCAAAGGAAGCTAAGGAGATTGTGCGCCGACATGTCCTCTCCACCTTTTATGCTGCGTTGTACAGACTATCGTTAATGGGCACAACTTGGTCTGGTAGGATGACGTATCAACCCACCAGAGAAAGATGATCCAATGAGTCATCAGGAAAGTCAATAGCATCATAGGAACCGATCTCACACTGGACAACCTGGATATTAACCACCACATCACCACCACCTACTGTCCAGACATCTTCTCTGCCTACAACTTTGATCAAGATTAACCAGAAGCGATGTCCCTAAGATGGGAGCAACTACTAGACAAAACTACTTAACCAGCCAACTACCAGAAAGTCCCCTTCTTTCTTCTCCTATATGTTCTTTGCTGCTCCATGTGCTCCACCCTCGTGCATAGAGGCTGTAAGTACTTGACTTGAGTTGGAGGACTAGTTGGTGTAATGACGGGGGGTGGGGAGACAGACAAGTGAGCCCTAATCTACCCGCCACTCAGTCCCTGCCTACTTGCAACGACCCGCCCTAGGCGACGGGGTACAACTGGGCGACGGTCCCTACGCTAAATAAGTGCACGACAGACAAACAGACAAGGGTACACAGAGCTAGGGGGAGAAAGGGGCAGTTGCCCATGGCAACACCGTGAGCAACAAGAGAAGTTAACAAGCCAAGTCAAACCAGGAGTGTACGAGGTACCAAACGCAGAGCAGGAGAGTAGTCAGCAAGCCGGGGTCAATATGAAGCAAGGACAATAGTACAAGAAGCTGCAGCAGGGCCAGGAAACCAAACAAAAAGAATCACAAGCAAAGGAGGAACAGGAACGGCAGGTATAAATAGACAGAGGGCGGGAGCTAGCTCCGTCTGGCCAGGCTGTGATAGGCTCTCCCACTCCTAAGCCTGCCACCCTGAGTGGTGGAAGATGGAGTCAGTCTCACAGACATAGAAGCAGGTGCAGACTGATTATCTATGGGCATTAACCCCGAAGCTGTGCCTGGCAGATCCTTTACAGTACCCCCCCTTTTATGAGGGGCCACGGGACCCTTTCTAAGTGGACCTGGTTTACTGGGGAAATGAAGGTGAAACCTCCTGACCAATATCCCAGCGTGAACATCCCGAGCCGGTACCCAAGTCCTCTCCTCAGACCCGTATCCTCTCCAATGGACCAGGTACTGGAGGGAGCCTTGGACCATCCTGCTGTCCACAATCTTGGCCACCTCGAATTCTGCCCCCTCAGGGGTGAGAACAGGGACCGGAGGTTTCCTCGAGGGAGCCAAGGACGGGGAGCAGCGTTTAAGGAGGGAGGCATGGAACACGTCGTGTACTCGAAAAGATGGGGGCAACTCCAGTCGGAAGGAGACAGGATTGAGGACTTCAATGACCTTGTATGGCCCTATAAACCGGGGAGCAAACTTCTTGGACGGGACCTTCAGGCGCAAATTTTTAGACGATAGCCACACCAGATCCCCGACCATAAACAAGGGGTTAGCAGAACGTCTTCTATCTGCCTGAGTTTTTTGTATACTCTGGGACACCTCTAGGTTCTTCTGAACCTGGGCCCAGACTGTGCACAGTTCCCGATGAACGACCTCTACCTCGGGATTGTTGGAACAACCAGGTGAAACGGAAGAGAACCGTGGATTAAACCCAAAATTACAGAAAAAGGGGGAGATCCCTGACGAGTTACTGACCCGGTTATTAAGGGAAAATTCGGCGAGGGGAATGAATGAGACCCAATCATATTGACAGTCAGAGATAAAACACCTTAAATATTGTTCTAGAGACTGATTAGTCCTCTCAGTTTGGCCATTAGTTTCAGGATGGAAGGCAGAGGAGAAGGACAGATCAATCTCCAACTTTTTACAGAAGGCTCTCCAAAACAATGAAACAAATTGTACCCCTCTATCAGAAACAATATTGACAGGGACCCCATGGAGACGCAGGATGTGTTTGACAAAAAGGTAGCTAACGTCTTAGCATTGGGTAGTTTTTTGAGGGGCACAAAGTGGCACATCTTACTGAAGCGGTCTACTACAACCCACACCACCGACTTGCCTTGAGATGGAGGCAAATCGGTGATAAAATCCATGGAGATATGGGTCCAAGGTCTCTGGGCAATGGGCAAAGAACATAGTAAGCCCGCTGGTCGGGACCTGGGAGTCTTGGACCTAGCACAAACCTCACAAGCGGCGACGTAGGCCTTAACGTCTTTAGGCAACCCAGGCAACCAATAGTTTCTGCCAATGAGGTGCTTGGTACCCAGGATGCCTGGATGGCCAGATAGTGCAGAGTCATGATTTTCCCTAAGTACCCTTAGCCGGAATTGCAGGGGAACAAACAGCTTGTCCTCAGGAAGGTTCCCGGGAGCTGAACCTTGATCAGCCGCAATTTCAGAGACTAAATCAGAATCAATAGCGGAAATGATTATACCTGGAGGCAAAATACAAGCAGGATCTTCCTCCGAAGGAGGGCTGGCCATGAAGCTACGCGACAGTGCATCAGCCTTAACATTTTTACACCCAGCCCTATAGGTAACCACAAAGTTGAATCTGGTAAAAAATAACGCCCAACGAGCTTGTCTCGGGTTTAGCCTCCGGGCAGATTCTAGGAAAACCAGATTCTTGTGGTCGGTAAGGACCGTTACCTGGTGCCTAGCCCCCTCCAGGAAGTGGCGCCACTCTTCAAATGGCCATTTAATGGCTAAGAGTTCGCGGTTGCCAATATCATAGTTACTCTCAGTGGGTGAAAACTTCCTGGAGAAGTAGGCACAGGGACAGAGATGGGTGAGGGACCTGGTACCCTGGGACAAGACAGCCCCCACTCCCACCTCGGACGCGTCAACCTCCACGATAAATGGCTCCATTTGGTTGGGCTGAACCAGCACCGAGGCCGAGATAAAGCACTTCTTAAGGACCTCAAAAGCCTGGACAGCCTCAGGAGGCCAGTGGAGGATATCAGCACCCTTGCGAGTGAGATCCGTAAGAGGCTTAGCGATGACCGAGAAGTTAGCAATAAACCTTCTGTAATAATTAGCGAAGCCCAGGAAGCACTGTAACGCCTTCAGGGAGGCAGGTTGGACCCATTCCGCCACAGCCTGGACCTTTGCGGGGTCCATGCGGAATTCATGAGGAGTGAGGATTTGGCCCAAAAATGGTATCTCTTGCACACCAAACACACATTTTTCGGTCTTTGCAAACAGTTTATTTTCTCGAAGGACCTGGAGCACCTTCCTGACATGCTGAATGTGGGAGGACCAGTCCGTTGAAAACACAAGTATGTCATCAAGGTACACTACAAGAAATAACCCCAGGTAGTCTCTTAAAATCTCATTTATGTAATTCTGGAAGACAGCGGGAGCATTACACAACCCAAAGGGCATGACGAGGTATTCGAAATGACCTTCGGGCGTGTTAAACGCAGTCTTCCACTCATCCCCCTCTTTGATGCGGATAAGGTTATACGCCCCCCGTAGATCAAACTTAGAGAACCATTGGGCCGCCTGAACCTGATTAAAGAGATCAGGAATCAGAGGAAGGGGATACTGGCTCCTTACTGTGACCTTATTCAAGCTTCGGTAGTCAATGCATGGCCTAAGACCACCATCCTTCTTCCCTACGAAGAAGAAGCCAGCACCTACCGGAGAAGTAGAGGGGCGAATGTAACCCTTGGCCAGGCATTCCTGGATATACTCTCTCATGGTTTCACGTTCGGGTCAAGAGAGATTAAATATCCTACCCTTAGGGAGTTTAGCTCCTGGTACCAAATCGATAGCGCAATCGTATTCTCTATGAGGAGGTAACACTTCGGAGGCCTCCTTAGAGAAAACATCGGCGAAGTCCTGAACAAACTCAGGTAGCGTGTTCACCACCTCAGGGGGAGAAATAGAATTAACAGAAAAACATGACGTCAAGCATTCATTACCCCATTTGGTAAGATCCCCAGTATTCCAGTCAAACGTGGGATTATGCAACTGCAACCAGGGAAGGCCTAAAACCAAATCGGACGATAATCCCTGCATCACCAGTACAGAGCACTGCTCCAAATGCATGGAGCCAACAAGGAGTTCAAAAACAGGGGTATGCTGTGTAAAGTAACCATTAGCAAGAGGAGTGGAGTCGATACCCACTACCGGGACAGGTTTAGGCAAATCAATCAAAGGCATAGCTAGAGACATAGCAAATTCCACAGACATGATATTAGCAGAAGACCCTGAATCCACGAAGGCACTGCCGGTAGCAGACCTACCACCAAAAGAGACCTGAAAGGGAAGCAAGATTTTATTACGTTTCATATTTACGAAAAATACCTGTGCACCCAAGTGACCTCCCCGATGATCACTTAGGCGCGGAAGTTCTCCGGCTGCATTCTTATGCTTAGGACAGTTGTTCACTTGATGCTTGTCATCCCCACAGTAGAAGCAGAGACCATGCTTCCTGCGGAAATCTCTACGTTGTTGGGGGGAAACGGAGGCCCCGTGTTGCATAGGTACCTCCGAGTCTTCCCGGAGGAACGAAGCAACGGAACCTCGGGAGGCATCATGGGGGAGTCAGAGGAGAAAACACATAAACGTTCACGTTGTCGTTCCCTGAGACGTCAGTCAAGTCGTACCGCTAAAGCCATAACCTGGTCTAGGGAGTCAGAAGAGGGATAGCTAACTAGCAGGTCTTTCAGGGCGTTCGACAGACCCAATCTAAACTGGCACCTTAAGGCAGGGTCATTCCACCGAGACGCTACGCACCACTTCCTAAAGTCAGAGCAATACTCCTCAACGGGTCTCTTAGCCTGACGTAAGGTCACCAGCTGACTCTCGGCAAAAGCAGTCTTGTCAGTCTCGTCATAGATGAGTCCGAGAGCAGAAAAGAAAAGGTCAACGGAGGAAAGTTCAGGGGCGTCAGGAGCCAAGGAGAAGGCCCATTCTTGGGGCCCTTCCTGGAGCCGGGACATAATTATACCCACCCGCTGGCTCTCAGAACCTGAGGAGTGGGGCTTTAAACGAAAATAGAGCCTACAACTCTCCCGAAAGGAGAGAAAAGTCTTCCGGTCCCCTGAGAACCGGTCGGGCAACTTGAGGTGGGGTTCAAGAGGTGAGGGGGACTACCAAGGTAGCATCAGGCTGGTTGACCCTCTGAGCCAGGGCCTGGACCTGTAGGGAGAGACCCTGCATTTTCTGAGCCAGTGTCTCAAGGGGGTCCATAGTGGTGTCAGGGACCAGGGTAGACTAGGTATGGGCTTGTGATTATGTAATGACGGGGGGTGGGGAGACAGACAAGTGAGCCCTAATCTACCCGCCACTCATTCCCTGCCTACTTGCAACGACCCGCCCTAGGCGACGGGGTACAACTGGGCGACAGTCCCTACGCTCAATAAGTGCACGACAGACAAACAGACTAGGGTACATAGAGCTATGGGGAGAAAGGGGCAGTTGCCTACGGCAACACCGTGAGCAACAAGAGAAGTAAACAAACTGAGTCAAACCAGGAGTGTACGAGGTACCAAACGCAGAGCAGGAGAGTAGTCAGCAAGCCGGGGTCAATATGAAGCAAGGACAATAGTACAAGAAGCTGCAGCAGGGCCAGGAAACCAAACGAAAAGAATCACAAGCAAAGGAGGAACAGGAACGGCAGGTATAAATAGACAGAGGGCGGGAGCTAGCTCCGTCTGGCCAGGCTGTGATAGGCTCTCCCACTCCTAAGCCTGCCACCCTGAGTGGTGGAAGATGGAGTCAGTCTCACAGACATAGAAGCAGGTGCAGACTGATTATCTATGGGCGTTAACCCCGAAGCTGTGCCTGGCAGATCCTTTACAGTTGGACAACCCATGGTGTAGACATATAGAAGACAGGGACCAGGGTTAACAATATCAAGAGGTCAGGTAAGTCAGACTAAAGTCAGACAAATACAAGAAATGGGGCCATGATCAGACAAGCGTTCCAGTATTTCTTTACTATTCGGAAGCTCGTGAAAGAGTTTTTACATTCGCTCATCTCCAGAACGACCGGTCTACTGGCGTATTCCTGGTATGCAGTGGAGGGACCCACCAAATATAGTCCAAAAAGGACAACTCGTCAGAGCGCCCATGCTGACCCCTGACCACCACCGAAAGCTCCTACAATGGGCACTTGAGCATCAGAACTTGAGGATAAAGCAATGGAACATCATGTGGACATCCGGGTGCGTGTGCGTCGTTGACCTGGGGAAGTAATAGCAGCAGGATGCATTATGGGAAGAAAAGAAGCCGGCCGGGGCAGAGTGATGATCTGGACAATGTTCTGCTGGGAAACCTTGTGTCCTGTCCATGTGGATGTGACACGTACCCCCGACCTAAACATTGCAGCAGGCCCCCCTACATGGCAGTGGTATTCCCTAATGGCAGTGCCCCCTGTCAGCAGGATAATGCCCCTGCCACACTGCGGGATAATGCCCCCGCCACACTGCAGGATAACGCCCTCGCCAGACTGCAGGATAATGCCCCCTCGCCACACTGCAGGATAATGCCCCCCGCAACACTGCAGGATAATGCCCTCGCCACACTGCAGGATAATGCCCCCCCCCCGCCACACTGCAGGATAACGCCCCCGCCACACTGCAGGATAATGCCCCCGCCACACTGCAGGATAATGCCCCCACCACACTGCAGGATAATGCCCCCCCCCCCCACACTGCAGGATAATGCCCCCCCCCACACTGCCGGATAATGCCCCACCACACTGCAGGATAATGCCCCCCCGCAACACTACAGGATAACGCCCCCCGCCTCACTGCAGGATAACGCCCCCCGCCACACTGCAGGATAACGCCCCCCGCCACACTGCAGGATAACGCCCCCCGCCACACTGCAGGATAACGCCCCCCGCCACACTGCAGGATAACGCCCCCGCCATACTGCAGGATAATGCCCCCCCTGCCACCCTGCAGGATAATGCCCCCGCCACACTGCAGGATAAATCTCCCGCCATACTGCAGGAAAATGTCCCCGCCATACTGCAGGATAATGCCCCCCCCCTGCCACCCTGCAGGATAATGCCCCCGCCACACTGCAGGATAATGCCCCCGCCACACTGCAGGATAACGCGCCCCCGCCACACTGCAGGATAACGCCCCCCCGCCACACAGCAGGATAACGCCCCCCGCCACACTGCAGGATAACGCCCCCCGCCACACTGCAGGATAATGCCCCCGCCACACTGCAGGATAATGCCCCCCCCCCGCCACACTGCAGGATAAATCTCCCGCCATACTGCAGGAAAATGCCCCCGTAATACTGCAGGATAATGCCCCCACCCCCTGCCACATAATGCCCCCGCCACACTGCAGGATAATGCCCTCGCCACACTGCAGGATAACGCCCCGCCACACTGCAGGATAATGCCCCCGCCACCCTGCAGGATAATGCCCCCACCACCCTGCAGGATAATGCCCCCCCGCCACCCTGCAGGATAATGCCCCCCCGCCACCCTGCAGGATAATGCCCCCGCCACAATGCAGGATAATGACCCCGTCACACTGCAGGATAACGCCCCCGCCACACTGTAGGATAACGCCCCCGCCACACTGCAGGATAATGCCCCCGCCACACTGCAGGATAATGCCCCCGCCACACTGCAGGATAACGCCCCCGCCACACTGCAGGATAACGCCCCCGCCACACTGCAGGAGAACGCCCCCCCGCCACACTGCAGGATAACGCCCCCCGCCACACTGCAGGATAATGCCCCCGTCACACTGCAGGATAATGCCCCCGCCACACTGCAGGATAACGCCCCCCGCCACACTGCAGGATAATGCCCCCGTCACACTGCAGGATAACGCCCCCGTCACACTGCAGGATAACGCCCCCGCCACACTGCAGGATAATGCCCCCGCCACACTGCAGGATAATGCCCCCCACACTGCAGGATAATGCCCCCGCCACACTGCAGGACAACGCCCCCGCCACACTGCAGGATAATGTCCCCGCCACACTGCAGGATAATGCACCCGCCACACTGCAGGATAATGCCCCCCACACTTCAGGATAATGCCCCCGCCACACTGCAGGATAATGCACCCGACACACTGCAGGATAATGCCCCCCACACTGCAGGATAATGCCCCCGCCAAACTGCAGGACAACGCCCCCGCCACACTGCAGGATAATGTCCCCGCCACACTGCAGGATAATGCCCCCGCTACACTGCAGGATAACGCCCCCCACACTGCAGGATAATGCCCCCGCCACACTGCAGGACAACGCCCCCGCCACACTGCAGGATAATGCACCCGCCACACTGCAGGATAATGCCCCCGCCACACTGCAGGATAACGCCCCCCGCCACACTGCAGGATAACGCCCCCGCCATACTGCAGGATAATGCCCCCCCTGCCACCCTGCAGGATAATGCCCCCGCCACACTGCAGGATAAATCTCCCGCCATACTGCAGGAAAATGCCCCCCCCCTGCCACCCTGCAGGATAATGCCCCCGCCACACTGCAGGATAATGCCCCCGCCACACTGCAGGATAATGCCCCCGCCACACTGCAGGATAACGCCCCGCCACACTGCAGGATAACGCCCCCCGCCACACTGCAGGATAATGCCCCCGCCACACTGCAGGATAATGCCCCCCCGCCACACTGCAGGATAATGCCCCCCCGCCACACTGCAGGATAAATCTCCCGCCATACTGCAGGAAAATGCCCCCGTCATACTGCAGGATAATGCCCCCACCCCCTGCCACCCTGCAGGATAATGCCCCCGCCACACTGCAGGATAATGCCCTCGCCACACTGCAGGATATCGCCCCGCCACACTGCAGGATAATGCCCTCGCCACACTGCAGGATAATGCCCCCGCCACACTGCAGGATAACGCCCCGCCACACTGCAGGATAATGCCCTCGCCACACTGCAGGATAACGCCCCGCCACACTGCAGGATAATGCCCCCGCCACACTGCAGGATAATGTCCCCGCCACACTGCAGGATAATGCCCCCGCCACACTGCAGGATAACGCCCCCGTCACACTGCAGGATAATGTCCCCGCCACACTGCAGGATAATGCCCCCGCCACACTGCAGGATAATGCCCCCGCTACACTGCAGGATAACGCCCCCGCCACACTGCAGGATAACGCCCCCGCCACACTGCAGGATAATGCCCCCCACACTGCAGGATAACGCCCCGGCCACACTGCAGGATAACGCCCCGGCCACACTGCAGGATAACGCCCCCGCCACACTGCAGGATAATGCCCCCGCCACACTGCAGGATAATGCCCCCGCCACACTGCAGGATAATGCCCCCGCCACACTGCAGGATAATGCCCCTGCCACACTGCAGGATAATGCCCCCGCCACACTGCAGGATAATGCCCCTGCCACACTGCAGGATAATGCCCCCGCCACACTGCAGGATAATGCCCCCGCCACACTGCAGGATAATGCCCCCGTCACACTGCAGGATAATGCCCCCGCCACACTGCAGGATAATGCCCCCGCCACACTGCAGGATAATGCCCCCGCCACACTGCAGGATAATGCCCCCGCCACACTGCAGGATAATTCCCCCACCACACTGCATACATTGTGCTCAATGATAAGGAACATGACAAAGACTTCAAGATGTCTCCAAATTCTCCAAATCTCAATCCGCTCGATCATCTGTGGGATGCGCTGGAGAAACATCCGATCCCCGGAGGCCGCACCTCACGACTTACAGGATCTATAGGATCTGCTGCTGACGTCTTGTACCAGAGACCACAGGAACCTTCACAGGTCTTGTGGAGTCCATGACGAGGGGTCAGAGCTGTGCGGGGGCACGAGGGCGACTACATAATATTAAGACTGTGATACTAATGTTATAAAGGCTGATTGGTGTAAATGGCTGCAGAGGAACGTGGGGTCTGATGAATTATTTAAGGACCTCATGTGGAAGCGTCAGCACCATCTCCATTACAGCGGCTCCAGGTCCTGCTTTATGCTCTTCAATAATAGACTGACATGAAAGCTGGCGGAGGAGGGGCTCGCGGGAGGTTATACCAGGCAACCGGCAGGAAGCTGAAGGGTTAATAATCATTGTTCTGAGCCGCACAGAGATCCAGGAGGAAACACATTTTAATAGCTGCTAAGAGCATTATAGACTTTCCTATGTGGGAAATATTGTAGACAGGACAAGCAAATTCTACACTCAGCTACTGATGCCAACAAAATGATGACTGACATGAACCTATATTCACCAGACACAATATATATATACACGGTATATCGGGAAAGTATTATGACACCTCCGCATTACACCTACAGGAGCTACAATCCCATCCCAATATACATCCATAGGCATTAATATGGAGGTGGTTCGCCCTTTGCAGTGAAACAACTTCCACTCTTCTGGGGTCTTTCTACAACATTTTGGAGTGTATGTTGGCATTTTTGCCTATTCTTCCAAAAGATATAACTACTATAATACTGCTCCTATATACAAGAATATAACTACTATAATACTGCCCCCTATATACAAGAATATAACTACTATAATACTGCCCCCTATATACAAGAATATAACTACTATAATACTGCCCCCTATATACAAGAATATAACTACTATAATACTGCCCCTATATACAAGAATATATCTACTATAATACTGCTCCCCTATATACAAGAATATAACTACTATAATACTGCTCCTATATACAAGAATATAACTACTATAATACTGCCCCCTATATACAAGAATATAACTACTATAATACTGCTCCTATATACAAGAATATAACTTCTATAATACTGCCCCCTATATACAAGAATATAACTTCTATAATACTGCCCCCTATATACAAGAATATAACTACTATAATACTGCTCCCTATATACAAGAATATAACTACTATAATACTACTCCTATATACAAGAATATAACTACTATAATACTGCTCCTATATACAAGAATATAACTACTATAATACTGCTCCTATATACAAGAATATAACTACTATAATACTGCTCCTATATACAAGAATATAACTACTATAATACTGCTCCCTATATACAAGAATATAACTACTATAATACTGCCTCCTATATACAAGAATATATCTACTATAATACTGCCCCTATATACAAGAATATAACTACTATAATACTGCCCCCTATATACAAGAATATAACTACTGTAATACTGCCCCTATATACAAGACTATAACTACTATAATACTGCTCCCTATATACAAGAATATAACTCCTATAATACTGCTCCCTATATACAAGAATATAACTACTATAATACTGCCCCCATATACAAGAATATAACTACTATAATACTGCCCCTATATACAAGAATATAACTACTATAATACTGCCCCCTATATACAAGAATATAACTACTATAATACTGCTCCCATATACAAGAATATAACTACTATAATACTGCCCCCATATACAAGAATATAACTACTATAATACTGCCCCTATATACAAGAATATAACTACTATAATACTGCCCCTATATACAAGAATATAACTACTATAATACTGCCCCCATATACAAGAATATAACTACTATAATACTGCCCCCTATATACAAGAATATAACTACTATAATACTGCCCCTATATACAAGAATATAACTACTATAATACTGCCCCCTATATACAAGAATATAACTACTATAATACTGCCCCGTGTACAAGAATATAACTAGTATAATACTGCCTCCTATATACAAGAATATAACTACTATAATACTGCCCCCTATATACAAGAATATAACTACTATAATACTGCCCCCTATATACAAGAATATAACTACTATAATACTGCCCCCTATATACAAGAATATAACTACTATAATACTGCCCCCTATATACAAGAATATAACTACTATAACACTGCCCCTATATACAAGAATATAACTACTATAATATTGCTCCTATATACAAGAATATAACTACTATAATACTGCCCCCTATATACAAGAATATAACTACTATAATACTGCTCCCTATATACAAGAATATAACTCCTATAATACTGCTCCCTATATACAAGAATATAACTCCTATAAGGCTGGGTTCACACGTGGCGGAATTTCACTTAAATTCCGCTGCGGACACTCCGCAGCGTTAATCCGCAGCGGAGCCGTTTGTCCATTGACTTACACTTTAATTTAGCAGTGTTCGTTTAGACGAGGCGTAAAATTCCGCTGCGGAGCATAGGCTGCGGAGCGGAATTTGGTGTCCGCAGCATGCTCTGTCTGTTGCGGAGCAGTGGCGGACTCATGGCGGAATTTCTCCATTGACTTCAATGGAGAGTCAAAATTCCGCAATGAAGTCCGCAGATCTTATGTGTGCTGCGGAGCGTATTGGTTTTACTACCATGACATTTCTTCATTCTGGCTGGACCTATGTATTTCTAGGTCTACAGCCAGACTGAGGAAGTCAATGGGGCTCCCGTAATGACGGGAGCGTTGCTAGGAGACGTCTGTAAATAGTCACTGTCCAGGGTGCTGAAAGAGTTAAGCGATCGGCAGTAACTGTTTCTGCACCCGGGACAGTGACTACCGATCTCAATATACATGTATCTGTAAAAAAATAGATAAGTTCATACTTACCGAGAACTCCCTGCGTCTGTCTCCAGTCCGGCCTCCCAGGATGACGTTTCAGTCTAAGTGACGGCTGCAGCCAATCACAGGCCAAGCACAGGCTGCAGCGGTCACACGGACTGGCGCGTCATCCAGGGAGGTCGGGCTGGATGCCGAAAGAGGGACGCGTCACCAAGACAACGGCCGGTAAGTATGAAAATCGTTTACTTTCACTAGGGAAAGTGCTGTCCCTTCTCTCTATCCTGCACTGATAGGGAGAAGGGAAGCACTTTTCCCGCAATCCGCAGCAGCTAGTCCGCATCAATGTACTGCACATTTTGTGCAGATCCGCAGCAGAATCTGCAACGCAGATTCTGTGCGGCATTGATGCGGACAGTTGCGGAGGAAATCCGCCACGTGTGGTCATGCCCTAATACTGCTCCCTATATACAAGAATATAACTACTATAATACTGCCTCCTATATACAAGAATATAACTACTATAATACTGCTCCCTATATACAAGAATATAACTCCTATAATACTGCTCCCTATATACAAGAATATTACTTCTATAATACTGCCCCCTATGTACAAGAATATAACTACTATAATACTTCCCCTATATACAAGAATATAACTACTATAATACTGCTCCTATATACAAGAATATAACTACTATAATACTGCCCCTATATATAAGAATATAACTACTATAATACTGCTCCTATATACAAGAATATAACTACTATAATACTGCTCCCTATATACAAGAATATAACTACTATAATACTGCCCCTATATACAAGAATATAACTACTATAATACTGATCCTATATACAAGAATATAACTACTATAATACTGCCCCCTATATACAAGAATATAACTACTATAATACTGCTCCTATATACAAGAATATAACTACTATAATACTGCTCCCTATATACAAGAATATAACTACTATAATACTGACCCCTATATACAAGAATATATCTACTATAATACTGCCCCTATATACAAGAATATAACTACTATAATACTGCCCCGTATCTACAAGAATATAACTACTATAATACTGACCCCTATATACAAGAATATATCTACTATAATACTGCCCCTATATACAAGAATATAACTACTATAATACTGCCCCGTATCTACAAGAATATAACTATTATAATTCTGTTCCTATATACAAGAATATTGTAACGGCAGGGGGTAGGGAGAGGGACAAGTGAGCCCTAATCTACCCGCCACTCTGTCCCTGCCTACTTGCAACGACCCGCCCTAGGCGACGGGGTACAACTGGGCGGCGGTCCCTGCGCTCAGTAAGTGCACGACAAACACGACAAACATACAAGGAACACAAGCAAGGAAAAGGGGCCGTTGCCCACGGCAACACCGTGAGCAACCAGAGTGGTGAACGAGCCGAGTCATGCCAGGAGTGTGCGAGGTACAAAACGAAAAGCAGAAGAGTAGTCGGTAAGCCAGGGTCGGTATGGAGCAGGATCAAAAATAGCAGGAGCTGTAGCTGGGCCAGGAACCACAAGGAAGGAAACAAAAGCAATAACAAGCACCGAGGGACAGGAAGTGCAGGCTTAAATAGACCGAGGGCGGGAGCTAGCTGAGTCTGGCCAGGTTACGATAGGCTCTCCCACTCCTAAGCCTGCCAGCCTGAATGGTGGAAGCAGGAGTCAGTCTCAGGGATGTATTCTCAGGTGCTGACTGATTAGTTCTGGGAGTTAACCCCGCAGTGCCTGGCAGATCCTTTACAAATATAACTACTATAATACTGCTCCTATATACAAGAATATAACTACTATAATACTGCTCCCTATATACAAGAATATAACTACTATAATACTGCTCCCTATATACAAGAATATAACTACTATAATACTGCCCCAAAATACAAGAATATAACTACTATAATACTGCTCCTATATACAAGAATATATCTACTATAATACTGCCCCTATATACAAGAATATAACTACTATAATACTGCCCCTATATACAAGAATATAACTACTATAATACAGCTCCTATATACAAGAATATAACTACTATAATACTGCCCCCTATATACAAGAATATAACTACTATAATACTGCTCCTATATACAAGAATATAACTACTATAATACTGCTCCTATATACAAGAATATAACTACTATAATACTGCCCCCTATATACAAGAATATAACTACTATAATACTGCCTCCTATATAAGAGAATATAACTACTATAATACTGCTCTCTATATACAAGAATATAACTACCATAATACTGCCCCTATATACAAGAATATAACTACTATAATACTGCCCCCTATATACAAGAATATAACTACTATAATACTGCCCCTATATACAAGAATATAACTACTATAATACTGCCTCCTATATACAAGAATATAACTACTATAATACTGCTTCTATATACAAGAATATAACTACTATAATACTGCCCCCTATATACAAGAATATAACTACTATAATACTGCTCCTATATACAAGAATATAACTACTATAATACTGCCCCCTATATACAAGAATATAACTACTGTAATACTGCCTCCTATATAAGAGAATATAACTACTATAATACTGCCCCTATATACAAAAATATAACTACTATAATACTGCTCCTATATACAAGAATATAACTACTATAATACTGCCCCCTATACGCAAGAATATATCTACTATAATACTGCTCCTATATACAAGAATATAACTACTATAATACTGCCCCAAAATACAAGAATATAACTACTATAATACTGCTCCTATATACAAGAATATATCTACTATAATACTGCCCCTATATACAAGAATATAACTACTATAATACTGCCCCTATATACAAGAATATAACTACTATAATACAGCTCCTATATACAAGAATATAACTACTATAATACTGCCCCCTATATACAAGAATATAACTACTATAATACTGCTCCTATATACAAGAATATAACTACTATAATACTGCTCCTATATACAAGAATATAACTACTATAATACTGCCCCCTATATACAAGAATATAACTACTATAATACTGCTCCCTATATACAAGAATATAACTACTATAATACTGCCTCCTATATAAGAGAATATAACTACTATAATACTGCTCTCTATATACAAGAATATAACTACCATAATACTGCCCCTATATACAAGAATATAACTACTATAATACTGCCCCCTATATACAAGAATATAACTACTATAATACTGCCTCTATATACAAGAATATAACTACTATAATACTGCCCCTATATACAAGAATATAACTACTATAATACTGCCCCTATATACAAGAATATAACTACTATAATACTGCCCCTCTATACAAGAATATAACTACTATAATACTGCTCCTATATACAAGAATATAACTACTATAATACTGCCCCTATATACAAGAATATAACTACTATAATACTGCCTCCTATATACAAGAATATAACTACTATAATACTGCTCCTATATACAAGAATATAACTACTATAATACTGCCCCCTATATACAAGAATATAACTACTATAATACTGCTCCTATATACAAAAATATAACTACTATAATACTGCCCCCTATATACAAGAATATAACTACTGTAATACTGCCTCCTATATAAGAGAATATAACTACTATAATACTGCCCCTATATACAAAAATATAACTACTATAATACTGCTCCTATATACAAGAATATAACTACTATAATACTGCCCCCTATACGCAAGAATATATCTACTATAATACTGCTCCTATATACAAGAATATAACTACTATAATACTGCCCCTATATAAAAGAATATAACTACTATAATACTGCTCCTATATACAAGAATATAACTACTATAATACTGCTCCCCTATATACAAGAATATAACTACTATAATACTGCCCCTATATACAAGAATATATCTACTATAATACTGCTCCCTATATACAAGAATATAACTAGTATAATACTGCCCCTATATACAAGAATATAACTACTATAATACTGCTCCCCTATATACAAGAATATAACTACTGTAATACTGCCCCTATATACAAGAATATAACTACTATAATACTGCTCCTATATACAAGAATATAACTACTATAATACTGCCCCTATATACAAGAATATAACTACTATAATACTGCTCCTATATACAAGAATATAACTACTATAATACTGCCCCTATATACAAGAATATAACTACTATAATACTGCCTCCTATATACAAGAATATAACTACTATAATACTGCTCCTATATACAAGAATATAACTACTATAATACTGCCCCCTATATACAAGAATATAACTACTATAATACTGCTCCTATATACAAGAATATAACTACTATAATACTGCCCCCTATATACAAGAATATAACTACTGTAATACTGCCTCCTATATAAGAGAATATAACTACTATAATACTGCCCCTATATACAAAAATATAACTACTATAATACTGCTCCTATATACAAGAATATAACTACTATAATACTGCCCCCTATACGCAAGAATATATCTACTATAATACTGCTCCTATATACAAGAATATAACTACTATAATACTGCCCCTATATACAAGAATATAACTACTATAATACTGCTCCTATATACAAGAATATAACTACTATAATACTGCTCCCCTATATACAAGAATATAACTACTATAATACTGCCCCTATATACAAGAATATATCTACTATAATACTGCTCCCTATATACAAGAATATAACTAGTATAATACTGCCCCTATATACAAGAATATAACTACTATAATACTGCTCCCCTATATACAAGAATATAACTACTGTAATACTGCCCCTATATACAAGAATATAACTACTATAATACTGCTCCTATATACAAGAATATAACTACTATAATACTGCCCCTATATACAAGAATATAATTACTATAATACTGCTCCTATATACAAGAATATAACTACTATAATACTGCTCCTATATACAAGAATATAACTACTATAATACTGCCCCCTATATCCAAGAATATAACTACTATAATACTGCCCCTATATACAAGAATATAACTACTATAATACTGCACCCTATATACAAGAATATAACTACTATAATACTGCCCCTATATACAAGAATATAACTACTATAATACTGCCCCTATATACAAGAATATAACTACTATAATACTGCCCCCTATATACAAGAATATAACTACTATAATACTGCTCCTATATACAAGAATATAACTACTATAATACTGCCCCTATATACAAGAATATAACTACTATAATACTGCCCCCTATATACAAGAATATAACTACTATAATACTGCCCCCTATATACAAGAATATAACTACTATAATACTGCTCCTATATACAAGAATATAACTACTATAATACTGCCCCTATATACAAGAATATAACTACTATAATACTGCTCCCTATATACAAGAATATAACTACTATAATACTGCTCCCTATATACAAGAATATAACTACTATAATACTGCTCCTATATACAAGAATATAACTACTATAATACTGACCCCTATATATAAGAATATAACTACTATAATACTGCTCCTATATACAAGAATATAACTACTATAATACTGCCCATATATACAAGAATATAACTACTATAATACTGCCCCTATATACAATATAACTACTATAATACTGCCTCCTATATACAAGAATATAACTACTATAATACTGCCCCTATATACAAGAATATAACTGCTATAATACTGCTCCTATATACAAGAATATAACTACTATAATACTGCCCCTATATACAAGAATATAACTACTATAATACTGCCTCCTATATACAAGAATATAACTACTATAATACTGCTCCCTATATACAAGAATATAACTACTATAACACTGCTCCTATATACAAGAATATAACTACTATAATACTGCCTCCTATATACAAGAATATAACTACTATAATACTGCCCCTATATACAAGAATATAACTACTATAATACTGCTCCTATATACAAGAATATAACTACTATAATACTGCCCCCTATATACAAGAATATAACTACTATAATACTGCCAGTGCTGGGTATTAATGCTGCGCTGTCCTCTATATGACCATACGTGGTGTGGATGGCCCTTTTTGATCCTTCACTTCTCTTGTGGACAGATTTATTTGTGGTCTTCCTGTATTTGTGTAAAGTTTATAAGCTCGGAGATTATACATTCACCCCCCTCCTGACTATTAGAGACCCACCCAGACCTCCAGTAAAACTTCAGACAAGCCTGGAGATGAATAAAACAAAAAATCAGACTAAGGGGCACCTGGGAAACAATGTGTTAATAGGACAGGGGATGGCGGCACATATCTGTGTTTATCCAGAAATAATGACTGAGTTTCAGGAGAACATGGACTTTGTTTGCAGACCCCATTGTCTGGGGCGCAGGGCGGGGGCCTGGAATGTCATCGGGCCCCTGTTCTTTTCTAAATGATGTGGTAATGTGATCCCCCTCGTGATCCCTCATTGTCTCTCATGCTTGGACACAATTCTTCAGACTTTACCTATAGGGACATATCCTCGTGTAGTGTCATAGAGGAATTTTTAGAAAATCACATCAGTGGGGTCCTTTAGCGGGAACCTTCTTGAAGTCTTAGTGGGCAGAGGTCTTGGCATCGGTCTCAGTGGGCAGAGGTCTTGGCATCGATAATGCAGCTGAGCTATTTGGCCATCTTCAGAAACTTTCTTAAGCAGAGGGGGTTACTTTAGGATACTGGGCCCGGTGATAATTTTGTAACGGGCCCCCACCCTAGCATGTGCCCTTCATAATTCTTCTGTTTTTATGTGGCAGAGGGATCTTTGAAGCATTTATTATACGGAGTATTACCTCATCACTTCTTCTGAGTCTTCAGAGTTTTTAGTCGAGACTATTTTTAGACATAAACCTTCGACGGAAGGCTCCGACTGCCACTGTATAGGCGTATAATGGCATACGTCACACATAGGGTCTCATTGTATACTCTCTTGGCATAACTAGGGTCCATGGGGTTGTATGAAGCTGACCTGGTGCATGTGCCAAACTTAGTGTTTAAACATGATGTGAACATAGACTTAGCAGAGTAGACAGACAGACTCAGCTGTATCGCTCTCTTTCAGCTCTCTTCAGCCAGCTTCTGCTCTTCTTTCCACCAGACTCTCTCTCGCAGCACCTGAACCATACTCCCACCTTCTAATCGGACCTAACGGTGCGCACTACTTCCTCTTCAGGTCTCATCTGCTTCTCCAGACCTCTTGACCAGTGTGCCAATGCCCTCTGCTGACTGTTCTAGATGCTGAGACCTCAACATAGACATCAACATCTTCACGGGTAACAGTAATACTCAAACCTGGGGTCACATGACATGGACTAGAATAACCATAACCCCCTCTTCACCCACCATGGGTAAATCTAATCTACACCGCTGATAAGTACAAAGTAAAAGACAGGAAATTTAACCAGTAGGAGTAGTTATATTCTAGATATAGTGGTGCCAATTTACAAATGGTACTGAACTCCTGGAACAAATAGTGCCCTGGGGCCCCTGAGTTTAGACCAGTGATGTCATCAACCATGCCCAGCGAAGTGACATCACCTAATGTGGGACGCTCAGCTGAGCAGTGACTGATTCAGGTGAGGGTCCACCACTGAGCCCTGCCTCATACCGGACCCTCGTGTACTACCCCCGGGCCCCTCCAGCCGCCCATTCCGCCTGTAACCACAGACAACTGAGCCTTTTAAACCCCAAATGCAAAGGGGATTTTAATTCTTAAAGAAACAGTCTGCCCCCCCCCCCCCCGGGTGTAGTAGCATCTGCAGAACGTCACACACATAACATACACAATATGTGCCCCTGACTATAACAACCTGACAGCCGGCAATAACATCGCACATTCCACAACATCCACCGACCAATATATAGGACGGGTAGTAGAGCGTGGCGGCGGAGCTGCCGGTGCACAGTATGTGGCGTCCATATTATACTACTGTGAGTGAATGTAGCTGGACATGATCTACAACATCAACGTTTCCACCTCATTGACTTCTATAGGGCCATGTTTTTTCTATAGTCTGTGTCCCTCTCTAATATACAGTATACGGAAATGTCTCCCCTCCTGGATCTTCCACCGTCATCTGTGACTGATATTATTGTAAAGTGGAAGGAACCGCCGCAACTCAGCCACGAAGTGCAGACCACGTAATGTTACAGAGTGGGGGGACCGAGTGCTGAGGAGCAAGTGCAGAAAAGTCACCAACGCTCCGCTGACTTCATAACTGCAGAGTACAGACCTCCTCTGGTATTACCATCCGCGCACTGTGCCCGGGAGATGGGGGCCGAGCAGCTGCATGCCAGCCGAACATCACCCAGCACAATGCCAAGCGTCAGATGGAGGGGGGTAAAGCCACTGGACTCTGGAGCAGTGTGTTCTGTGGAGTGACGCTTCTCTATATGACGTGTTCTGTGGAGTGACGCTTCTCTATGTGACGTGTTCTGTGGAGTGACGCTTCTCTATGTGACGTGTTCTGTGGAGTGACGCTTCTCTATGTGACGTGTTCTGTGGAGTGACGCTTCTCTATGTGACGTGTTCTGTGGAGTGACGCTTCTCTATGTGACGTGTTCTGTGGAGTGACGCTTCTCTATGTGACGTGTTCTGTGGAGTGACGCTTCTCTATGTGACGTGTTCTGTGGAGTGACGCTTCTCTCTCTATGACGTGTTCTGTGGAGTGACGCTTCTCTATGTGACGTGTTCTGTGGAGTGACGCTTCTCTATGTGACGTGTTCTGTGGAGTGACGCTTCTCTATATGACGTGTTCTGTGGAGTGACGCTTCTCTATATGACGTGTTCTGTGGAGTGACGCTTCTCTATATGACGTGTTCTGTGGAGTGACGCTTCTCTATGTGACGTGTTCTGTGGAGTGACGCTTCTCTATGTGACGTGTTCTGTGGAGTGACGCTTCTCTATGTGACGTGTTCTGCGGAGTGACGCTTCTCTATATGACGTGTTCTGTGGAGTGACGCTTCTCTATGTGACGTGTTCTGTGGAGTGACGCTTCTCTATGTGACGTGTTCTGTGGAGTGACTCTTCTCTATGTGACGTGTTCTGTGGAGTGACGCTTCTCTATATGACGTGTTCTGTGGAGTGACGCTTCTCTATATGACGTGTTCTATGGAGTGACGCTTCTCTATGTGACGTGTTCTGTGGAGTGACGCTTCTCTATCTGACGTGTTCTGTGGAGTGACGCTTCTCTATGTGACGTGTTCTGTGGAGTGACGCTTCTCTATGTGACGTGTTCTGTGGAGTGACGCTTCTCTATATGACGTGTTCTGTGGAGTGACGCTTCTCTATATGACGTGTTCTGTGGAGTGACGCTTCTCTATATGACGTGTTCTGTGGAGTGACGCTTCTCTATGTGACGTGTTCTGTGGAGTGACGCTTCTCTATGTGACGTGTTCTGTGGAGTGACGCTTCTCTATATGACGTGTTCTGTGGAGTGACGCTTCTCTATATGACGTGTTCTGTGGAGTGACGCTTCTCTATATGACGTGTTCTGTGGAGTGACGCTTCTCTATGTGACGTGTTCTGTGGAGTGACGCTTCTCTATGTGGCGTGTTCTGTGCAGTGACGCTTCTCTATATGACGTGTTCTGTGGAGTGACGCTTCTCTATGTGACGTGTTCTGTGGAGTGACGCTTCTCTATGTGACGTGTTCTGTGGAGTGACGCTTCTCTATATGACGTGTTCTGTGGAGTGACGCTTCTCTATGTGACGTGTTCTGTGGAGTGACGCTTCTCTATGTGACGTGTTCTGTGGAGTGACGCTTCTCTATGTGACGTGTTCTGTGGAGTGACGCTTCTCTATGTGACGTGTTCTGTGGAGTGACGCTTCTCTATGTGACGTGTTCTGTGGAGTGACGCTTCTCTATGTGACGTGTTCTGTGGAGTGACGCTTCTCTATGTGACGTGTTCTGTGGAGTGACGCTTCTCTATATGACGTGTTCTGTGGAGTGACGCTTCTCTCTCTATGACGTGTTCTGTGGAGTGACGCTTCTCTATGTGACGTGTTCTGTGGAGTGACGCTTCTCTATGTGACGTGTTCTGTGGAGTGACGCTTCTCTATATGACGTGTTCTGTGGAGTGACGCTTCTCTATGTGACGTGTTCTGTGGAGTGACGCTTCTCTATGTGACGTGTTCTGTGGAGTGACGCTTCTCTATGTGACGTGTTCTGCGGAGTGACGCTTCTCTATATGACGTGTTCTGTGGAGTGACGCTTCTCTATGTGACGTGTTCTGTGGAGTGACGCTTCTCTATGTGACGTGTTCTGTGGAGTGACTCTTCTCTATGTGACGTGTTCTGTGGAGTGACGCTTCTCTATATGACGTGTTCTGTGGAGTGACGCTTCTCTATATGACGTGTTCTGTGGAGTGACGCTTCTCTATATGACGTGTTCTGTGGAGTGACGCTTCTCTATATGACGTGTTCTGTGGAGTGACGCTTCTCTATGTGACGTGTTCTGTGGAGTGACGCTTCTCTATGTGGCGTGTTCTGTGCAGTGACGCTTCTCTATATGACGTGTTCTGTGGAGTGACGCTTCTCTATGTGACGTGTTCTGTGGAGTGACGCTTCTCTATGTGACGTGTTCTGTGGAGTGACGCTTCTCTATATGACGTGTTCTGTGGAGTGACGCTTCTCTATGTGACATGTTCTGTGGAGTGACGCTTCTCTATGTGACGTGTTCTGTGGAGTGACGCTTCTCTATGTGACGTGTTCTGTGGAGTGACGCTTCTCTATATGACGTGTTCTGTGGAGTGACGCTTCTCTATGTGACGTGTTCTGTGGAGTGACGCTTCTCTATGTGACGTGTTCTGTGGAGTGACGCTTCTCTATATGACGTGTTCTGTGGAGTGACGCTTCTCTATGTGACGTGTTCTGTGGAGTGACGCTTCTCTATATGACGTGTTCTGTGGAGTGACGCTTCTCTATATGACGTGTTCTGTGGAGTGACGCTTCTCTATGTGACGTGTTCTGTGGAGTGACGCTTCTCTATGTGACGTGTTCTGTGGAGTGACGCTTCTCTATGTGACGTGTTCTGTGGAGTGACGCTTCTCTATCTGACGTGTTCTGTGGAGTGACGCTTCTCTATGTGACGTGTTCTGTGGAGTGACGCTTCTCTATGTGACGTGTTCTGTGGAGTGACGCTTCTCTATATGACGTGTTCTGTGGAGTGACGCTTCTCTATCTGACGTGTTCTGTGGAGTGACGCTTCTCTATGTGACGTGTTCTGTGGAGTGACGCTTCTCTATGTGAAGTGTTCTGTGGAGTGACGCTTCTCTATCTGACGTGTTCTGTGGAGTGACGCTTCTCTATGTGACGTGTTCTGTGGAGTGACGCTTCTCTATGTGAAGTGTTCTGTGGAGTGACGCTTCTCTATCTGACGTGTTCTGTGGAGTGACGCTTCTCTATGTGACGTGTTCTGTGGAGTGACGCTTCTCTATATGACGTGTTCTGTGGAGTGACGCTTCTCTATGTGACGTGTTCTGTGGAGTGACGCTTCTCTATGTGACGTGTTCTGTGGAGTGACGCTTCTCTATGTGACGTGTTCTGTGGAGTGACGCTTCTCTATGTGACGTGTTCTGTGGAGTGACGCTTCTCTATATGACGTGTTCTGTGGAGTGACGCTTCTCTATATGACGTGTTCTGTGGAGTGACGCTTCTCTATGTGACGTGTTCTGTGGAGTGACGCTTCTCTATATGACGTGTTCTGTGGAGTGACTCTTCTCTATATGACGTGTTCTGTGGAGTGACGCTTCTCTATGTGACGTGTTCTGTGGAGTGACGCTTCTCTATATGACGTGTTCTGTGGAGTGACGCTTCTCTATATGACGTGTTCTGTGGAGTGACTCTTCTCTATATGACGTGTTCTGTGGAGTGACGCTTCTCTATGTGACGTGTTCTGTGGAGTGACGCTTCTCTATATGACGTGTTCTGTGGAGTGACGCTTCTCTATATGACGTGTTCTGTGGAGTGACGCTTCTCTATGACGTGTTCTGTGGAGTGACGCTTCTCTATATGACGTGTTCTGTGGAGTGACGCTTCTCTATGTGACGTGTTCTGTGGAGTGACGCTTCTCTATGTGACGTGTTCTGTGGAGTGACGCTTCTCTATGTGACGTGTTCTGTGGAGTGACGCTTCTCTATGTGACGTGTTCTGTGGAGTAACGCTTCTCTATATGACGTGTTCTGTGGAGTGACGCTTCTCTATGTGACGTGTTCTGTGGAGTGACGCTTCTCTATATGACGTGTTCTGTGGAGTGACGCTTCTCTATGTGACGTGTTCTGTGGAGTGACGCTTCTCTATATGACGTGTTCTGTGGAGTGACGCTTCTCTATGTGACGTGTTCTGTGGAGTGACGCTTCTCTATATGACGTGTTCTGTGGAGTGACGCTTCTCTATATGACGTGTTTTGTGGAGTGACGCTTCTCTATATGACGTGTTCTGTGGGGTGACGCTTCTCTATGTGACGTGTTCTGTGGAGTGACTCTTCTCTATATGACGTGTTCTGTGGAGTGACGCTTCTCTATGTGACGTGTTCTGTGGAGTGACGCTTCTCTATGTGACGTGTTCTGTGGAGTGACGCTTCTCTATATGACGTGTTCTGTGGAGTGACGCTTCTCTATGACGTGTTCTGTGGAGTGACGCTTCTCTATATGACGTGTTCTGTGGAGTAACGCTTCTCTATATGACGTGTTCTGTGGAGTGACGCTTCTCTATGTGACGTGTTCTGTGGAGTGACGCTTCTCTATATGACGTGTTCTGTGGAGTGACGCTTCTCTATGTGACGTGTTCTGTGGAGTGACGCTTCTCTATATGACGTGTTCTGTGGAGTGACGCTTCTCTATGTGACGTGTTCTGTGGAGTGACGCTTCTCTATGTGACGTGTTCTGTGGAGTGACACTTCTCTATGTGACGTGTTCTGTGGAGTGACGCTTCTCTATATGACGTGTTCTGTGGAGTGACGCTTCTCTATATGATGTGTTCTGTGGAGTGACGCTTCTCTATATGACGTGTTCTGTGGAGTGACGCTTCTCTATGTGACGTGTTCTGTGGAGTGACGCTTCTCTATGTGGCGTGTTCTGTGGAGTGACGCTTCTCTATATGACGTGTTCTGTGGAGTGACGCTTCTCTATATGACGTGTTCTGTGGAGTGACGCTTCTCTTTATGACGTGTTCTGTGGAGTGACGGTTCTCTATGTGACGTGTTCTGTGGAGTGACGCTTCTCTCTCTATGACGTGTTCTGTGGAGTGACGCTTCTCTATGTGACGTGTTCTGTGGAGTGACGCTTCTCTATATGACGTGTCCTGTGGAGTGACGCTTCTCTATGTGGCGTGTTCTGTGGAGTGACGCTTCTCTATGTGACGTGTTCTGTGGAGTGACGCTTCTCTATGTGACGTGTTCTGTGGAGTGACGCTTCTCTATGTGACGTGTTCTGTGGAGTGACGCTTCTCTATATGACGTGTTCTGTGGAGTGACGCTTCTCTATGTGACGTGTTCTGTGGAGTGACGCTTCTCTATGTGACGTGTTCTGTGGAGTGACGCTTCTCTATATGACGTGTTCTGTGGAGTGACGCTTCTCTATATGACGTGATCTGTGGAGTGACGCTTCCCTATATGACGTGTTCTGTGGAGTGACGCTTCTCTATGTGACGTGTTCTGTGGAGTGACGCTTCTCTATGATGTGTTCTGTGGAGTGACGCTTCTCTATGTGACGTGTTCTGTGGAGTGACGCTTCTCTATGTGACGTGTTCTGTGGAGTGACGCTTCTCTATGTGACGTGTACTGTGGAGTGACGCTTCTCTATGTGACGTGTTCTGTGGGGTGACGCTTCTCTATCTGGCGTGTTCTGTGGAGTGACGCTTCTCTATGTGGCGTGTTCTGTGGAGTGACGCTTCTCTATATGACGTGTTCTGCAGAGTGACGCTTCTCTATGTGACGTGTTCTGTGGAGTGACGCTTCTCTATGTGACGTGTTCTGTGGAGTGACGCTTCTCTATGTGACGTGTTCTGTGGAGTGACGCTTCTCTATATGACGTGTTCTGTGGAGTGACGCTTCTCTATATGACGTGTTCTGTGGAGTGACGCTTCTCTATATGGCGTGTTCTGTGGAGTGACGCTTCTCTATGATGTGTTCTGTGGAGTGACGCTTCTCTATGTGACGTGTTCTGTGGAGTGACGCTTCTCTATATGGCGTGTTCTGTGGAGTGACGCTTCTCTATGATGTGTTCTGTGGAGTGACGCTTCTCTATGTGACGTGTTCTGTGGAGTGACGCTTCTCTATGTGACGTGTTCTGTGGAGTGACGCTTCTCTATATGACGTGTTCTGTGGAGTGACGCTTCTCTATATGACGTGTTCTGTGGGGTGACGCTTCTCTATGTGACGTGTTCTGTGGAGTGAAGCTTCTCTATATGGCGTGTTCTGTGGAGTGAGGCTTCTCTATGTGACGTGTTCTGTGGAGTGACGCTTCTCTATATGACGTGTTCTGTGGAGTGACGCTTCTCTATGTGACGTGTTCTGTGGAGTGACGCTTCTCTATGTAACGTGTTCTGTGGAGTGACGCTTCTCTATGTGACGTGTTCTGTGGAGTGACGCTTCTCTATGTGACGTGTTCTGTGGAGTGACGCTTCTCTATATGACGTGTTCTGTGGAGTGACGCTTCTCTATGTGACGTGTTCTGTGGAGTGACGCTTCTCTATCTGACGTGTTCTGTGGAGTGAGGCTTCTCTATGTGACGTGTTCTGTGGAGTGACGCTTCTCTATATGACGTGTTCTGTGGAGTGACGCTTCTCTATGTGACGTGTTCTGTGGAGTGACGCTTCTCTATGTAACGTGTTCTGTGGAGTGACGCTTCTCTATGTGACGTGTTCTGTGGAGTGAAGCTTCTCTATATGGCGTGTTCTGTGGAGTGACGCTTCTCTATGTGACGTGTTCTGTGGAGTGACGCTTCTCTATGTGACGTGTTCTGTGGAGTGACGCTTCTCTATATGACGTGTTCTGTGGAGTGACGCTTCTCTATATGATGTGTTCTGTGGAGTGACGCTTCTCTATATGACGTGTTCTGTGGAGTGACGCTTCTCTATGTGACGTGTTCTGTGGAGTGACGCTTCTCTATGTGGCGTGTTCTGTGGAGTGACGCTTCTCTATATGACGTGTTCTGTGGAGTGACGCTTCTCTTTATGACGTGTTCTGTGGAGTGACGGTTCTCTATGTGACGTGTTCTGTGGAGTGACGCTTCTCTCTCTATGACGTGTTCTGTGGAGTGACGCTTCTCTATGTGACGTGTTCTGTGGAGTGACGCTTCTCTATATGACGTGTCCTGTGGAGTGACGCTTCTCTATGTGGCGTGTTCTGTGGAGTGACGCTTCTCTATGTGACGTGTTCTGTGGAGTGACGCTTCTCTATGTGACGTGTTCTGTGGAGTGACGCTTCTCTATGTGACGTGTTCTGTGGAGTGACGCTTCTCTATATGACGTGTTCTGTGGAGTGACGCTTCTCTATGTGACGTGTTCTGTGGAGTGACGCTTCTCTATATGACGTGATCTGTGGAGTGACGCTTCCCTATATGACGTGTTCTGTGGAGTGACGCTTCTCTATGTGACGTGTTCTGTGGAGTGACGCTTCTCTATGTGGTGTGTTCTGTGGAGTGACGCTTCTCTATATGACGTGTTCTGTGGAGTGACGCTTCTCTATGTGACGTGTTCTGTGGAGTGACGCTTCTCTATATGACGTGTTCTGTGGAGTGACGCTTCTCTATGTGACGTGTTCTGTGGAGTGACGCTTCTCTATGTGACGTGTTCTGTGGAGTGACGCTTCTCTATATGACGTGTTCTGTGGAGTGACGCTTCTCTATGTAACGTGTTCTGTGGAGTGACGCTTCTCTATATGACGTGTTCTGTGGAGTGACGCTTCTCTATATGACGTGTTCTGTGGAGTGACGCTTCTCTATATGACGTGTTCTGTGGAGTGACGCTTCTCTATATGACGTGTTCTGTGGAGTGACGCTTCTCTATGTGACGTGTTCTGTGGAGTGACGCTTCTCTATGATGTGTTCTGTGGAGTGACGCTTCTCTATGTGACGTGTTCTGTGGAGTGACGCTTCTCTATATGACGTGTTCTGCGGAGTGACGCTTCTCTATGTGACGTGTTCTGTGGAGTGACGCTTCTCTATGTGACGTGTTCTGTGGAGTGACGCTTCTCTATGTGACGTGTTCTGTGGAGTGACGCTTCTCTATATGACGTGTTCTGTGGAGTGACGCTTCTCTATATGACGTGTTCTGTGGAGTGACGCTTCTCTATATGGCGTGTTCTGTGGAGTGACGCTTCTCTATGATGTGTTCTGTGGAGTGACGCTTCTCTATGTGACGTGTTCTGTGGAGTGACGCTTCTCTATATGGCGTGTTCTGTGGAGTGACGCTTCTCTATGATGTGTTCTGTGGAGTGACGCTTCTCTATGTGACGTGTTCTGTGGAGTGACGCTTCTCTATGTGACGTGTTCTGTGGAGTGACGCTTCTCTATATGACGTGTTCTGTGGAGTGACGCTTCTCTATATGACGTGTTCTGTGGGGTGACGCTTCTCTATGTGACGTGTTCTGTGGAGTGACGCTTCTCTATATGACGTGTTCTGTGGAGTGACGCTTCTCTATGTGACGTGTTCTGTGGAGTGACGCTTCTCTATCTGACGTGTTCTGTGGAGTGAAGCTTCTCTATGTGACGTGTTCTGTGGAGTGACGCTTCTCTATATGATGTGTTCTGTGGAGTGACGCTTCTCTATGTGACGTGTTCTATGGAGTGACGCTTCTCTGTGTGACGTGTTCTGTGGAGTGACGCTTCTCTATGTGACGTGTTCTGTGGAGTGACGCTTCTCTATATGACGTGTTCTGTGGAGTGACGCTTCTCTATGTGACGTGTTCTGTGGAGTGACGCTTCTCTATATGACGTGTTCTGTGGAGTGACGCTTCTCTATGTGACGTGTTCTGTGGAGTGACGCTTCTCTATGTGACGTGTTCTGTGGAGTGACGCTTCTCTATGTAACGTGTTCTGTGGAGTGACGCTTCTCTATGTGACGTGTTCTGTGGAGTGACGCTTCTCTATGTGACGTGTTCTGTGGAGTGACGCTTCTCTATATGACGTGTTCTGTGGAGTGACGCTTCTCTATGTGACGTGTTCTGTGGAGTGACGCTTCTCTATGTGGCGTGTTCTGTGGAGTGACGCTTCTCTATGTGACGTGTTCTGTGGAGTGACGCTTCTCTATGTGACGTGTTCTGTGGAGTGACGCTTCTCTATATGACGTGTTCTGTGGAGTGACGCTTCTCTATATGGCGTGTTCTGTGGAGTGACGCTTCTCTATATGACGTGTTCTGTGGAGTGACGCTTCTCTATGTGACGTGTTCTGTGGAGTGACGCTTCTCTATGTGACGTGTTCTGTGGAGTGACGCTTCTCTATGTGACGTGTACTGTGGAGTGACGCTTCTCTATATGGCGTGTTCTGTGGAGTGACGCTTCTCTATATGACGTGTTCTGTGGAGTGACGCTTCTCTATGTGACGTGTTCTGTGGAGTGACGCTTCTCTATGTGACGTGTTCTGTGTAGTGACGCTTCTCTGTGTGACGTGTTCTATGGAGTGACGCTTCTTTGTGTGACGTGTTCTGTGGAGTGACGCTTCTCTATGTGACGTGTTCTGTGGAGTGACGCTTCTCTGTGTGACGTGTTCTATGGAGTGACGCTTCTCTGTGTGACGTGTTCTGTGGAGTGACGCTTCTCTGTGTGACGTGTTCTGTGGAGTGACGCTTCTCTATCTGACGTGTTCTGTGGAGTGACGCTTCTCTATGACGTGTTCTGTGGAGTGACGCTTCTCTATATGACGTGTTCTGTGGAGTGACGCTTCTCTATGTGACGTGTTCTGTGGAGTGACGCTTCTCTATGTGACGTGTTCTGTGGAGTGACGCTTCTCTATATGACGTGTTCTGTGGAGTGACGCTTCTCTATATGACGTGTTCTGTGGAGTGACGCTTCTCTATGTGACGTGTTCTGTGGAGTTACGCTTCTCTATGTGACGTGTTCTGTGGAGTGACGCTTCTCTATGTGACGTGTTCTGTGGAGTGACGCTTCTCTATGTGACGTGTTCTGTGGAGTGACGCTTCTCTATATGACGTGTTCTGTGGAGTGACGCTTCTCTATATGACGTGTTCTGTGGAGTGACGCTTCTCTATATGACGTGTTCTGTGGAGTAACGCTTCTCTATGTGACGTGTTCTGTGGAGTGACGCTTCTCTATGTGACGTGTTCTGTGGAGTGACGCTTCTCTATGTGACGTGTTCTGTGGAGTGACGCTTCTCTATGTGACGTGTTCTGTGGAGTGACGCTTCTCTATGTGACGTGTTCTGTGGAGTGACGCTTCTCTATGTGACGTGTTCTGTGGAGTGACGCTTCTCTATGTGACGTGTTCTGTGGAGTGACGCTTCTCTATGTGACGTGTTCTGTGGAGTGACGCTTCTCTATGTGGCGTGTTCTGTGGAGTGACGCTTCTCTATGTGACGTGTTCTGTGGAGTGACGCTTCTCTATGTGGCGTGTTCTGTGGAGTGACGCTTCCCTATGTGGCGTGTTCTGTGGAGTGACGCTTCTCTATGTGGCGTGTTCTGTGGAGTGACGCTTCTCTATGTGACGTGTTCTGTGGAGTGACGCTTCTCTATGACGTGTTCTGTGGAGTGACGCTTCTCTATATGACGTGTTCTGTGGAGTGACGCTTCTCTATGTGGCGTGTTCTGTGGAGTGACGCTTCTCTATGTGACGTGTTCTGTGGAGTGACGCTTCTCTATGTGACGTGTTCTGTGGAGTGACGCTTCTCTATTATGTGTTCTGTGGAGTGACGCTTCTCTATATGACGTGTTCTGTGGAGTGACGCTTCTCTATATGACGTGTTCTGTGGAGTGACGCTTCTCTATATGACGTGTTCTGTGGAGTGACGCTTCTCTATATGGCGTGTTCTGTGGAGTGACGCTTCTCTATGTGACGTGTTCTGTGGAGTGACGCTTCTCTATGTGACGTGTTCTGTGGAGTGACGCTTCTCTATGTGGCGTGTTCTGTGGAGTGACGCTTCTCTATATGACGTGTTCTGTGGAGTGACGCTTCTCTATGTGGCGTGTTCTGTGGAGTGACGCTTCTCTATATGACGTGTTCTGTGGAGTGACGCTTCTCTATATGACGTGTTCTGTGGAGTGACGCTTCTCTATATGACGTGTTCTGTGGAGTGACGCTTCTATATGTGACGTGTTCTGTGGAGTGACGCTTCCCTATATGACGTGTTCTGTGGAGTGACGCTTCTCTATGTGACGTGTTCTGTGGAGTGACGCTTCTCTATGTGGTGTGTTCTGTGGAGTGACGCTTCTCTATATGACGTGTTCTGTGGAGTGACGCTTCTCTATCTGGCGGGCTGATGATGAGTTTGGGTTTGGTGACAGCCAGGAGAACGTTACCCGCCTGACTGCATTGTGCCGGCTGTAAAGTTTGGTGGAGGAGGGATAATTGAAAGAAAATCCTAATTATCTAGAAATAATGGGCCAAATCCTGAAAAACAGCCTGGGAATATTACCCCTCCTCCACCACATGTTACAGTAGGCGCTATGCCTTCCGGTAGGTAGCGTTCTGGCATCTGCCAAACCCAGACTCCTCTATCAGACTGCAGATAATGAGCCACTATCACTCCAGAGAACACTCTGCCATGGGCGACATGCTTTACACCATTCCAGCAGCTGCTTGGCATTGTGCATGGTGATCCTAGGCTTGTGTTCCGCGATCATAGAAACCCATTTCATGAAGCTTCAGATGCACAGTTTTGGTGCTGATGTCACTTCCAGAGGTAGTGTGGGGCTCTGTAGTGAGTGACACAACAGTGGATATGCGATTATTACATACAATGCGCTCCAGCAGTCAGCATCCCACTCTGTAAGTTACAGGCTCTACCGATCCGTGGCTGAGCTGTTGTTACTCCTAGATGCTTCCACTTCACAATAATAGTACTTACATGTGACCAGGTCAGATCTAGCAGATAATAATAACACTTACAGGTGACCAGGGCAGATCTACCAGATTATAGTAACACTTACAGGTGACCGGGGCAGATCTAGCAGATAATAATAACACTTTCAGGTGACTGGCGCAGATCTAGCAGATAATAATAACACTTACAGGTGACTGGGGCACATCTAGCAGATTATAGTAACACTTACAGGTGACCGGGGCAGATCTAGCAGATAATATTAAAACTTACAGGTGACCGGCGCAGATCTAGCAGATAAGAATAACACTAAAAGGTGACCGGGCAGATCTAGCAGACAATAATACTTACAGGTGACTGGGCAGATCTAGCAGATAATAATAGCACTTACAGGTGACTGGCGCAGATCTAGCAGACAATAACACTTACAGGTGACTGGGCAAATCTAGATAATAATAGCACTTACAGGTGACCGAGGCAGATCTAGCAGATTATAGTAACACTTACAGGTGACCGACGCAGATCTAGCAGATAATAATAACACTAACAGGTGACCGGGCAGATCTAGCAGATAATAATAACACTTATATGTGACCGGGGCAGATCTAGCAGATAATAATAACACTTACAGGTGACCGGGGAAGATCTAGCAGATAATATTAAAACTTACAGATGACCGGCGCAGATCTAGCACATAAGAATAACACTAACAGGTGACCGGGCAGATCTAGCAGACAATAACTCTTACAGGTGACCGGGGCAGATCTAGCAGATAATAATAACACTTTCAGGTGACCGGCGCAGATCTAGCAGATAATAATAACACTTACAGGTGACCGGGGCAGATCTAGCAGATTATAGTAACACTTACAGGTGACCGGGGCAGATCTAGCAGATAATATTAAAACTTACAGGTGACCGGCGCAGATCTAGCAGATAAGAATAACACTAAAAGGTGACCGGGCTGATCTAGCAGACAATAATACTTACAGGTGACTGGGTAGATCTAGCAGATAATAATAGCACTTACAGGTGACTGGCGCAGATCTAGCAGACAATAACACTTACAGGTGACTGGGCAAATCTAGATAATAATAGCACTTACAGGTGACCGAGGCAGATCTAGCAGATTATAGTAACACTTACAGGTGACCGACGCAGATCTAGCAGATAATAATAACACTAACAGGTGACCGGGCAGATCTAGCAGATAATAATAACACTTATATGTGACCGGGCAAGATCTAGCAGATAATAATAACACTTACAGGTGACCGGGGAAGATCTAGCAGATAATATTAAAACTTACAGATGACCGGCGCAGATCTAGCACATAAGAATAACACTAACAGGTGACCGGGCAGATCTAGCAGACAATAACTCTTACAGGTGACCGGGGCAGATCTAGCAGATAATAATAACACTTTCAGGTGACCGGCGCAGATCTAGCAGATAATAATAACACTTACAGGTGACCGGGGCAGATCTAGCAGATTATAGTAACACTTACAGGTGACCGGGGCAGATCTAGCAGATAATATTAAAACTTACAGGTGACCGGCGCAGATCTAGCAGATAAGAATAACACTAAAAGGTGACCGGGCTGATCTAGCAGACAATAATACTTACAGGTGACTGGGCAGATCTAGCAGATAATAATAGCACTTACAGGTAACTGGCGCAGATCTAGCAGACAATAACACTTACAGGTGACTGGGCAAATCTAGATAATAATAGCACTTACAGGTGACCGAGGCAGATCTAGCAGATTATAGTAACACTTACAGGTGACCGACGCAGATCTAGCAGATAATAATAACACTAACAGGTGACCGGGCAGATCTAGCAGACAATAACACTTACATGTGACCAAGTCAGATCTAGCAGATAATAATAACACTTACATGTGACCGGGGCAGATCTAGCAGATAATAATAACACTTACATGTGACCATGGCAGATCTAGCAGATAATAATAACACTTACAGATGACCGGGGCAGATCTAGCAGATAATATTAAAACTTACAGATGACCGGCGCAGATCTAGCACATAAGAATAAGGCTGGGTTCACACGTGGCGGAATTTCACTTAAATTCCGCTGCGGACACTCCGCAGCGTTAATCCGCAGCGGAGCCGTTTCTCCATTGACTTCCACTTTAATTTAGCAGTGTTCGTTTAGACGATGCGTAAAATTCTGCTGCGGAGCATAGGCTGCGGAGCGGAATTTGGTGTCCGCAGCATGCTCTGTCTGTTGCGGAGCAGTGGCGGACTCATGGCGGAATTTCTCCATTGACTTCAATGGAGATTCTAATTTCCGCAATGAAGTCCGCAGCTGTCATGCACATGTTATGTGTGCTGCGGATGCGTCTTGCTTTTTTAACTTGACATTTCTTCATTCTGGCTGGACCTATGTATTTCTAGGTCTGCAGCCAGACTGAGGAAGTCAATGGGGCTCCCGTAATGACGGGAGCGTTGCTAGGAGACGTCTGTAAATAGTCACTGTCCAGGGTGCTGAAAGAGTTAAGCGATCGGCAGTAACTGTTTCTGCACCCGGGACAGTGACTACCGATCCCAATATACAGCAACCTGTAAAAAAATATAAGTTCATACTTACCGAGAACTCCCTGCTTCTGTCTCCAGTCCGGCCTCCCAGGATGACGTTTCAGTCTAAGTGACGGCTGCAGCCAATCACAGGCCAAGCACAGGCTGCAGCGGTCACATGGACTGGCGCGTCATCCAGGGAGGTCGGGCTGGATGCCGAAAGAGGGACGCGTCACCAAGACAACGGCCGGTAAGTATGAAATTCGTTTACTTTCACTAGGGAAAGTGCTGTCCCTTCTCTCTATCCTGCACTGATAGGGAGAAGGGAAGCACTTTTCCCGCAGTCCGCAGCAGCTAGTCCGCATCAATTTACTGCACATTTTTGGCAGATCCGCAGCCGTAATCCGCAACCCGGATTAGGTGCGGCATTGATGCGGACAGTTGCGGAGGAAATCCGCCACGTGTGGCCATGCCCTAACACTAACAGGTGACCGGGCAGATCGAGCAGATAATAATAACACTTACAGGTGACCGGGGCACATCTAGCAGATTATAGTAACACTTACAGGTGACCGGGACAGATCTAGCAGATAATATTAAAACTTACAGGTGACCGGCGCAGATCTAGCAGATAAGAATAACACTAAAAGGTGACCGGGCAGATCTAGCAGATAATAATAACACTTACAGGTAACTGGCGCAGATCTAGCAGATAATAATAGCACTTACAGGTAACTGGCGCAGATCTAGCAGACAATAACACTTACAGGTGACTGGGCAAATCTAGATAATAATAGCACTTACAGGTGACCGAGGCAGATCTAGCAGATTATAGTAACACTTACAGGTGACCAACGAAGATCTAGCAGATAATAATAACACTAACAGGTGACCGGGCAGATCTAGCAGACAATAACACTTACATGTGACCAAGTCAGATCTAGCAGATAATAATAACACTTACATGTGACCGGGGCTGATCTAGCAGATAATAATAACACTTACATGTGACCGGGGCAGATCTAGCAGCTAATAATAACACTTACATGTGACCGGGGCAGATCTAGCAGATAATAATAACACTTACAGGTGACCGGGGCAGATCTAGCAGATAATATTAAAACTTACAGATGACCGGCGCAGATCTAGGAGATAAGAATAACACTAACAGCTGACCGGGCAGATCTAGCAGACAATAACTCTTACAGGTGACCAGAGGAGATCTAGCAGATAATAATAACACAGGTGATTGGGGTAGATCTATCAGATAATAATAGCACTTACAGGTGACCAGGCAGATCTAGCAGATATTAGTAACACAGGTGACGGGACAGATCTAGCTGTAATGACAGGGATAGGGAAACAGACAAGTGAGCCCTAATCTACCCGCCACTCAGTCCCTGTCTACTTGCAACGACCCGCCCTAGGCGACGGGGTACAACTGGGCGACGGTCCCTACACTCAGTAAGTGCACGACAGACAACCAGACAAGGAAACACAGAACAAGGGAAACGGGGCAGTTGCCCACGGCAACACCATGAGCAACAAGAGTAGTAAACGAGCCGAGTCAAACCAGGAGAGTACGCCGTGCCAAACGCAGAGCAGGAGAGTAGTGAACAAGCCGAGTCAAACCAGGAGTGTACGAGGTACCAAACGCAGAGCAGAAGAGTAGTCAGTAAGCCAGGGTCAATACGAAGCAGGGACAAGTAGTTCAAGAAGCTGCAGCAGGGCCAGGAAACCAACAGAGAAGTATCACAAGCAAGGAGGAACAGGAAAGGCAGGTATAAATAGACAGAGGGCGGGAGCTAGCTCCGTCTGGCCAGGCTGTGATAGGCTCTCCCACTCCTAAGCCTGCCATCCTGGGTGGTGGAAGATGGAGTCAGTCTCACAGACATAGAAGCAGGTGCAGACTGATTACCTATGGGCGTGGATACAGAAGCTGTGCCTGGCAGATCCTTAACAGTACCCCCCCTTTTATGAGGGGCCACCGGACCCTTTCTAGATGGACCTGGTTTATTGGGGAAACGAAGGTGGAACCTCCTGACCAATACCCCAGCGTGAACATCCCGGGCGGGTACCCAAGTCCTCTCCTCAGGCCCGTATCCTCTCCAATGGACCAGGTACTGGAGGGAGCCTTGGACCATCTTGCTGTCCACAATCTTGGCCACCTCGAATTCTACCCCCTCAGGGGTGAGAACGGGGACAGGAGGTTTCCTCGAGAGAGCCAAGGACGGGGAGCAGTGTTTAAGGAGGGAGGCATGAAACACGTCGTGTACTCGAAAAGTTGGGGGCAACTCCAGTCGGAAGGAGACAGGATTGAGGACTTCAATGACCTTGTACGGCCCTATAAACCGGGGAGCAAACTTCTTGGACGGGACTTTAAGGCGCAAGTTCTTTGACGATAGCCACACAAGATCCCCGACCATAAACAAGGGGTTAGCAGAACGTCTTCTATCTGCCTGAGTTTTTTGTATGCTCTGGGACGCCTCGAGGTTCTTTTGAACCTGGGCCCAGACTGTGCACAGTTCCCGATGAACGACATCTACCTCGGGATTGTTGGAACTACCAGGTGAAACGGAGGAGAACCGTGGATTAAACCCAAAATTACAGAAAAAGGGGGAGACCCCTGACGAGTTACTGACACGGTTATTAAGGGAAAATTCGGCGAGGGGAATGAATGAGACCCAATCATATTGACAGTCAGAGATAAAACACCTTAAATATTGTTCTAGAGACTGATTAGTCCTCTCAGTTTGGCCATTAGTTTCAGGATGGAAGGCAGAGGAGAAGGACAGATCAATCTCCAACTTTTTACAGAAGGCTCTACAAAACAAAGAAACAAATTGTACCCCTCTGTCAGAAACAATATTGACAGGGACCCCATGGAGACGCAGGATGTGTTTGACAAACAAGGTAGCTAACGTCTTAGCATTGGGTAGTTTCTTGAGGGGCACAAAGTGGCACATCTTACTGAAGCGGTCTACTACAACCCACACCACCGACTTGCCTTGGGATGGAGGCAAATCGGTGATAAAATCCATGGAGATATGGGTCCAAGGTCTCTGGGGAATGGGCAAAGAACGTACTAAGCCCGCTGGTTGGGACCTGGGAGTCTTGGACCTAGCACAAACCTCACAAGCGGCGACGTAGGCCTTAACGTCTTTAGGCAACCCAGGCCACCAATAGTTTCTGGCAATGAGGTGCTTGGTACCCAGGATGCCTGGATGACCAGATAGTGTGGAGTCATGATTTTCCCTAAGTACCCTTAGCCGGAATTGCAGGGGAACAAATAGCTTGTTCTCAGGAAGGTTCCCGGGAGCTGAACCTTGATCAGCAGCCATTTCAGAGACTAAATCAGAATCAATAGAGGAAATGATTATACCTGGAGGCAAAATACAAGCAGGATCTTCCTCCGAAGGAGGGCTGGCCATGAAGCTATGCGACAGTGCATCAGCCTTAATATATTTAAATCCAGCCCTATAGGTAACCAAAAAATTTAATCTGGTAAAAAATAACGCCCATCGAGCTTGTCTCGGGTTTAGCCTCCGGGCCGATTCTAGGAAAACCAGATTCTTGTGGTCGGTAAGGACCGTTACCTGGTGCCTAGCCCCCTCCAGGAAGTGGCGCCACTTTTCAAATGCCCATTTAATGGCTAAGAGTTCGCGGTTGCCAATATCATAGTTACTCTCAGTGGGCGAAAACTTCCTAGGGACGGAGATGGGTGAGGGACCTAGTACCCTGGGACAAAACAGCCCCCACTCCCACCTCGGACGCGTCAACCTCCACGATAAATGGCTCCATTTGGTTGGGCTGAACCAACACCGTGGCCGAGATAAAGCACTTCTTAAGGGCCTCAAAAGCCTGGACAGCCTCAGGAGGCCAGTGGAGGAGATCAGCACCTTTGCGAGTGAGGTCCGTAAGAGGCTTAGCGATGACCGAGAAGTTAGCAATAAATCTCCTGTAATAATTAGCGAACCCCAAGAAGCACTGTAATGCCTTCAGGGAGGCAGGTTGGACCCATTCAGCCACACCCTGAACCTTGGCGGGGACCATGCGGAATTCATGAGGAGTGAGGATTTGACCCAAAAATGGTATCTCCTGCACCCCAAACACACATTTTTCGGTCCTCGCCAACAGTTTGTTTTCCCGAAGGACCTGGAGCACCTTCCTGACATGCTCAATGTGGGAGGACCAGTCCTTGGAAAACCAAGTATGTCATCAAGGTACACTACAAGAAATACCCCCAGGTAATCTCTTAAAATCTCATTTATGAAATTCTGGAAGACCGCGGGAGCATTACACAACCCAAAGGGCATGACGAGGTATTCGAAATGACCTTCGGGCGTGTTAAATGCAGTCTTCCACTCATCCCCCTCTTTGATGCGGATAAGGTTATACACCCCCCGTAGATCAAACTTAGAGAACCATTGGGCCCCCTGAACCTGATTAAAGAGATCAGGAATCAAAGGAAGAGGATACTGGTTCCTTACAGTGACCTTATTCAAGTTACGGTAGTCAATGCATGGCCTAAGACCACCATCCTTCTTCCCTACGAAGAAGAATCCAGCACCTACCGGAGAAGTAGAGGGGCGAATGTAACCCTTGGCCAGGCATTCCTGGATATATTCTCTCATGGCTTCACGTTCGGGACAAGAGAGATTAAATATCCTACCCTTAGGGAGCTTAGCTCCTGGTACCAAATCGATAGCGCAATCGTATTCTCTATGAGGAGGTAACACTTCGGAGGCCTCCTTAGAGAAAACATCAGCGAAGTCCTGAACAAACTCAGGTAGCGTGTTCACCTCCTCAGGGGGAGAAATAGAATTAACAGAAAAACATGACGTCAAGCATTCATTACCCCACTTGATAAGCTCCCCAGTATTCCAGTCAAACGTGGGATTATGCAACTGCAACCAGGGAAGGCCTAAAACCAAATCGGACGATAATCCCTGCATCACCAGTACAGAGCACTGCTCCAAATGCATGGAGCCCACAAGGAGTTCAAAAACAGGGGTATGCTGTGTAAAATAACCATTAGCAAGAGGAGTGGAGTCGATACCCACTACCGGGACAGGTTTTGGCAAATCAATCAAAGGCATAGCAAGAGACATAGCAAATTCCACAGACATGATATTAGCAGAGGACCCTGAATCCACGAAGGCACTGCCGGTAGCAGACCTACCACCAAAAGAGACCTGAAAGAGAAGCAAGATTTTATTACCTTTCATATTTACGGGAAATACCTGTGCGCCAAAGTGACCTCCCCGATGATCACTTAGGCGCGGAAGTTTTCCGGCTGCTTATTCTTACGCCTAGGACAGGTGTTCACTTGATGCTTGTCATCCCCACTATAGAAGCAGAGACCATTCTTCCTGCGGAAATCTCTACGTTGTCGGGGGGACACAGAGGCCCCGAGTTGCATAGGTACCTCTGAGTCTTCCGTGGAAGAACGAAGCAACGGAACCTCGGGAGGCATCATGGGCATCATGGGGGAGTCAGAGGAGAAAACACAAAAACGGTCAAGTCGTACCGCTACAGCCATAACCTGGTCTAGGGAGTCAGAAGAGGGATAGCTAACTAGCAGGTCTTTCAGGGCGTTCGACAGACCCAACCTAAACTGGCACCTTAAGGCAGGGTCATTCCACCGAGAAGCTACGCACCACTTCCTAAAGTCAGAGCAATACTCCTCAACAGGTCTCTTACCCTGACGTAAGGTCACCAGCTGACTCTCGGCAAAGGCAGTCCTGTCAGTCTCGTCATAAATGAGTCTGAGAGCAGAAAAGAAAAGATCAACGGAGGAAAGTTCAGGGGCGTCAGGAGCCAAGGAGAATGCCCATTCTTGGGGCCCTTCCTGGAGCCGGGACATAATTATACCCACCCGCTGGCTCTCAGAACCTGAGGTGTGGGGCTTTAAACGAAAATAGAGCCTACAACTCTCCCGAAAGGAGAGAAAAGTCTTCCGGTCCCCTGAGAACCGGTCAGGCAACTTGAGGTGGGGTTCAAGAGGTGAGGTGAGGGGCACTACCATGGTAGCATCAGGCTGGTTGACCCTCTGAGCCAGTGCCTGGACCTGTAGGGAGAGACCCTGCATTTGCTGAGCCAGGGTCTCAAGGGGGTCCATAGTGGTGTCAGGGACCAGGGTAGAGTAGGTATATGGGCTTGTGATTATGTAATGACAGGGATAGGGAAACAGACAAGTGAGCCCTAATCTACCCGCCACTCAGTCCCTGCCTACTTGCAACGACCCGCCCTAGGCGACGGGGTACAACTGGGCGACGGTCCCTACACTCAGTAAGTGCACGACAGACAACCAGACAAGGAAACACAGAACAAGGGAAACGGGGCAGTTGCCCACGGCAACACCGTGAGCAACAAGAGTAGTAAACGAGCCGAGTCAAACCAGGAGAGTACGAGGTGCCAAACGCAGAGCAGGAGAGTAGTGAACAAGCCGAGTCAAACCAGGAGTGTACGAGGTACCAAACGCAGAGCAGAAGAGTAGTCAGTAAGCCAGGGTCAATACGAAGCAGGGACAAGTAGTTCAAGTAGCTGCAGCAGGGCCAGGAAACCAACAGAGAAGAATCACAAGCAAAGGAGGAACAGGAAAGGCAGGTATAAATAGACAGAGGGCGGGAGCTAGCTCCGTCTGGCCAGGCTGTGATAGGCTCTCCCACTCCTAAGCCTGCCATCCTGAGTGGTGGAAGATGGAGTCAGTCTCACAGACATAGAAGCAGGTGCAGACGGATTACCTATGGGCGTGGATACAGAAGCTGTGCCTGGCAGATCCTTAACACTAGCAGTTAATAATAACACATACAGGCGACCAGGGGAAATCTAGCAGATTATAATAACACTTACAGGTGACTGGGGCAGATCTAGCAGATTATAATAACACAAAGTCCACCAGGGGAGATTTATCAGATAATAATAACACTTACAGGTAACCCGGTCAGATCTAGCAGATAATAATAACAACACAGGTGACCGGGACAGATCTCGCAGATAATAATAGCAGGTGACCAGATCTTATCTAGCAGATAATTACACCTCCTAGGAAGAGGAGCTTATGAAGGAAGCATATTATTCCCAGGGACCATCTCTCCTCTCAGGGAGAGGGTTAGGTCATTAGAATGAGAGCGCGTGCACCCCAGTCTCCTGTGCATTGGTCTAGGTCGGCATAGGGTAGGGGAAAAAGCTACAGGCCTCTGAAGATCTCAATCAGGTGGTCCCCAGGAGAGCACTGAAGACTGTAGTCACATGCTTGGAGAAGTTGTGTTCCCGCTGCTGCTAGAAGAAGTCTATAGAATTCTCACGGAGGTGAACCTGATTTGGAGAGTTGGGATGTCATGCAGACCTGGTAGTCTGTTTCCACCTATGACTCCCAGGTCTTGGTATACCTCCGTAAGTATGAGGATGCCAGAAAGAACCTAAAGAGGGTCCCCGAGGAGTGGAGATATGTCCCTGTGAATAGACACACTGGTCCCAGGTCCCAGCCTCGGCGGCTGTTAAGGAGTGCTTTGTGTCGCTAGTCTCTGGAACAGGCAGTGGTGCCGCTGGTCCCTTCTAACAAAAAATCAGAACCTGTCAGCGGACAGCTATGGTCTCTAGTGCCTCTATGGAGGGCACCTAGCGCACGGAGTCTGCCTCACCTGTTAGTGGTTGCCTGGCAGCAGTGGCATAGGGAAGGAGAAGTGGTGCCCTGTGCCTGTTGCTGCTGCTGCTGCTGGGACAAGTTTTATCATTGCTGGAACATCTGATGATGTTGATGGTGGCCCAGGTGTGGAATATGGAGCTCGCCCATGTAAGTAAGCCCAGCTGGGGATGGTTGCCTCCTAAGCAACCCAAGCTTCTTTTTGGTGTTTCCGCACTTGTTATTTTCCAGGCCATAGCCCATTTAGTGCTGTTTTCAGTGTCCGCGAGACTCTGGAGCATAATAGGGCGGGTCGAAGGAAGGGGTCTCTGCTGTCCTTGGATCAGGCCAAAGCATTTGATAGAGTTAATTACGAGTACCTCTTGTTCACGCTCTTGAGATGTGGTCTGTCTGAGGGTTTGTAAATTAGCTAAAAGTTTTGTACAGAGGATGAGAGTTTACCGCGGGTGAACAGTTGGATTGGCCGCTCTTTTGAGGTGGAGTTGGACGTTTGGCAAGGCTGTCCATTTAGACCTCTGCTAAACGTTTTTTTGATTGATCCTGACCTTAGGATGGTAGATTGTGGACTGTTGGCATGGGGTTGTGATCGACTTGGTGGTGTTTGACTCTTCTCTGACAGTGGTATCCAACCGCAAGAGGAGGCTGGATGGGTGATGTCAGAGGTGGACTGCTGTTAGGAGGCGTCCAGGTAAAAGATTAACCGGGAAAAATGAGCAAGTGTCTGTTGAGTGTCAGGAAACCCTAAGTTCTGTCTCCTGGGCACCATCCCTGTGCCCCAAGACTCTGCAAAAAGTTCTTTCAATTGTCGTTATGAGGGAACAGACTTAACCTAGGTAAGAGGGAGGTGACACCCGGCAATAGGGGAATAGGGGGGTTGTGTATGGTCAACCTTGTGGTGTTCCTAGTGAACACCTCTTTAAAGATTAACATCTCCAACCTCTGGAAAGAGAGGGCTTCTCTCTGCGTAGTGTCCTGTAAGGAGTGGTTTCGGGCTTTCTTCCAGGTATGGGAGGAAGGTGGTTGAGTGAAGGATCTCTATACATCTCAAGGACATGTTCCGGCTTATGCTACGCTGGTTCTGAAGTTTTTCCGCAGTTTGGGTTTGGGGATGTTGTAAATTAAGACTATTGAGGAAACTCCTTGAAAGGAGGGTCCTGTAGGAGGGTCGTATTGACCCACTTTCAAAAAACACTTGCCCTCAGGGGCTTCCCTGGTCGGGTTCTGGGGATTGGGTTGTTACTGTTGAACTTGGCAGGGATCCCACCGAAGTCTTGGGACTTTGTCTGGCAATGCTTCTGGGGTAAGCTACAGTATATGTGAGGGCCAATTTGAAGTATAGGATATCTGAGGAACGGGCTGGTCCCTGGAGGAGTGTGGCGACATCCTGTAAAGTAAAGATCACAACCTGCTTCATTGCTCCTTCAATATAGGAGGGAAACAGTCGGGTGGGATCTTCCATCGGTTGGCCTAGACTACCAAGCCTTTCCTATTAAGCGTGGGCCTATGGGACATTCAGAGTTTGTAGAAATGCCCTCGGTGACCTGCTGAAGGTACGTACGCTCCTTGGACTCAAGTGCATCTTTTCTTTGGAGGGTCGTTTCTTTTAGGGTTCCTTAGTTCTGAAGCCTCCAATTTTCAATGGTGTTGGGCTGGTAACTCAACACTTAGGTTTTTGTTTTTGAAGTATTGTTTTTGGAAGTAAAAGGCTTACTATCACCGAATTTAGGCCTCTTGGTGTAGTTTTGGTATTCTGGGGCTGCACGCTTTTGTTTTTTGTGTTTAGATGCATATAATGTATATAGTGTATGTTGATATTTTAGTTCCAATGCCTAGGCCTGGTCTGGCCTCAATCCCTGTTGGGGACTGTGACCTGGATTTGAGTGCTATTGACCTGATTTCCAATTCCACTCCTCCTCAGTGTAGAGTACAACCATTGTCTTTTCACAAGACTGAAGCAAAGTCAAAGTACATTAAAGAAAACCTGGAGAGAGGGCTTTCATCCACAAGTCATCATCTCCTGCTGGGGCAAGCTTCTTCCTTATCGAGAAAAAGGACGGTACCGTGCGGCCTTGTATTGACCCCCGCGGGCTAAATTAAATCACGGTAAACAACAAAAACCCACTCTCGTAAATTTCCAGGCTGTTTGACCATCTGAGCCGAGATTTCCACCAAGCTAGAATTAAGGGAAGCGACCTCTTCAGGGACTTTGACCCACGGCCCTGAACGGGACCGGCTCCAGGTTTATGTGGGCCCCTGGGCGACACAGACTAAGTGGGGGAACACAAAGCAGCAGCAAAATGGCAGAAAACTTCACTTTGTTCCCCCATAAAGTAGTTAGGCCCCCAGTTTGTACCCCCATAAATTTAGTGCCCAATGAAGATAGTGCCACACAGCCCCCCTCCCAGGTAGTACTACACAGCCTCCCTCCCTCGTAGTACCACAAAGCACACTCCCTAGTAGTGCCACACAGCCTCTCCTCCGAGGTAGTGCCACACAGACCCTCCTCCCAGGTAGTGCCACACAGCCCCCTCCCAGGTAGTGCCACACAGTCCCCCCTCCCAGGTGGTGCGACACAGCCCCCCCTCCCAGTTGGTGCCACACAGCCCACCTCCCAGGTAGTGCCACACAGCCTCACTCCCTGGTAGTGCCCCAAGGCCCCTCTCCCTGGTAGTGCCACACAGACCCTCTCCCTGGTAATGCCACACAGCCCCCTCCCTGTAGGAAGCGCCTTTGGGACTCCCTCTAGGAGTAGAATGTTAAACCAGAGCATTGCTGACTCTCTGGGCAGGGATTCCACTTAAGGAGGAGCCCCTGACATCACTGTCCATATATGGACAGTGATGTCAGGGGCAACCCCAGAGCCATATTCCAGGGCAGAGCACTACTAGAACTCTGCCTGGGACTCCTGCTCTGCTCCTGACATCACTGTCCATATAGAGCTGAAGTCCCGGGCAGAGCGCTGGTAAATGCTCTGCTCCAGTACTCCGGCTCAGGGGAAGCCCCTGACATCACTGTCCATATATGGATAGTGATGTCACGGGCAATGCCATAGCAAAAGTCCCGGGCAGAGCGCTACTAACACTCTGCCTAGGAGTCTGTAGTCTAGTAAATGGCAGAATACCAACCTCCCTGCTCTGCCATAGCGTTTAATATTATCCCCGTCCTAAGGACTGAGATACTATTGAATGTGGCGTGGCTACCGCTGTAGCAGGCATGGTGGCTGCAAGCGGGGCCACTGGGCATCCCCCATGCCATATATGGCCCGTGATGGCTGCTACAGCGGGAGTTATGCCGCCTCCTAGACAAGGGCTCCCTCTAGAATCAGAATTCCGTTGGCAACACTGTGGCCAGGGATTCCACTCCTGGAGGAGCCATGACGGCAGTATCAGCACCAGGCGGCCAAGTGGGCCCTGGCACTTGCCCGGGTTAGCCGGGTGCTGACGCCAGCCCTTCCCCTGAAGACGCCGGTCCACGGCGAAACATGATTATTATAAGCTTATCAGCTTCCAGGCAGAGAACATTGCGGTCTCTTTTAAAATGTGTGACTAAACTCTTTTAGCAATCGAATAAAAGTTATATTTTACAATTCCCTATTACCCACCACCCACTGGGTCCCTCCTTCCGTGATGAACCAGAATAAAGCTGGATTTCTGTATCCTCTGCCCATACCTGACTCCCCCTGGACTCATGGATTTTATTTTTGACCTACCAAGTTCCTCTAGTTGTACCGTGCTTTGGATCATTATCGACCGTTTCTCGAAGATGGCGCAATTCATTCCACGTTCTGGCCGCCTCCTTCTGATTCTTGTCTGGCTACTTTTTTTAGCAAACACATTTTTCGCCTGTATCTACTGTATCTTTATATAAAGGGACCATACAGCAGGACATGAAACAGGGACTCCATGTGCCTCCATACAGGCTCCATGAAAAACAGCCGTGCCGTGTGCATGACACCTCTCGAAAAAAGAAAAACTTCCCAAAAAGTTGTTAAATAGTTTACCCCAAAAGTGCTCATGGTTATTTCCACCAACAATTACGCGGCCCGGTGTCCGCTGGTGGTCCTGCTACCTGACCCTTCTACCCAACCCATTACTGGTCAGATGTTTTTCTGGCCGTAAACGATTTCACCTCCAAAGAATTGTCCAAAAAGTTTACTGGAAAAAACTTCTCATGCTCCAATGTTCTCTTCCCTAACGATCATTTCTCATCAGTCGCAGCGAGAACCGCCTGAAATAGCGGAGACCCTAAGGCTGTGTTCACACGTTGTAGTCACTTAGCGTTTTCTGCTGCATTACTTAAAAAAAATTTCAGAAACACCGAGCTATTACGCCGCTTCTTTCAGAAAACTGCAGCAGGAAAAACAAAAAGGTGTGAACACAGCCTAATGCGATGCCTTCTTTCGGACACGGCTAGATCGCGGCCAGTGTTCAGGTGATTATAATGAACAGCTAATCCCCTCCGCCTGAAAATAAACATCACAGAGGAAACGGACACCCCTCCCCCTCCTTACATGAGTCTTGGCCAAAAGTCAAGAGTAGTTGGGTTAATGATCTGCTAGCCAAGGCGTCTGCGGAGCCGCGCAACTGGGGAGTGGGGGAGAGACCTGGAGGTCTTCTATTAACCCTCCCTAGTACCGAGCCACATGTCCTATCTAATATCTTCTTGAGCCGCTTTTGGAGACGTTTTTCATTGACTCAATAGAAAAACAGCTCCAAAAACCTCCGTAAAAAACTCAGTATTTTTAGACGTTTTTTGCTAAGCGTGTGAACATACCCTAATTAGAATGGAATATCTGTTACTATAGTATAAGATGTGTGGACCTCATGTCTGATCACAGTGTAATTATATTATATATCAGTGATGTCAGTAACAGGGGGCGGGGCTGTGACAACCCCTCACACATGATATACAGGCTGGTTGTCAGTAGTAATAGATGAATAGCTGTTACTGTATATAAGATGTGTGGATCTCATGTCTGATCACAGTGTAATTATATTATATATCAGTGATGTCAGTAACAGGGGGCGGAGCTGTGACAACCTCTCACACATGATATACTGGCTGGTTGTCAGTAGTAATAGATGAATAGCTGTTACTGTATATAAGATGTGTGGATCTCATGTCTGATCACAATGTCATTATATTATATATCAGTGATGTCAGTAACAGGGGGCGGAGCTGTGACAACCTCTCACACATGATATACAGGCTGGTTGTCAGTAGTAATAGATGAATAGCTGTTACTGTATATAAGATGTGTGGATCTCATGTCTGATCACAATGTCATTATATTATATATCAGTGATGTCAGTAACAGGGGGCGGGGCTGTGACAACCTCTCACACATGATATACAGGCTGGTTGTCAGTAACAGGGGGCGGGGCTGTGACAACCTCTCACACATGATATACAGGCAGGTTGTCAGTAGTAATAGATGAATAGCTGTTACTGTATATAAGATGTGTGGATCTCATGTCTGATCACAGTGTAATTATATTATATATCAGTGATGTCAGTAACAGGGGGCGGAGCTGTCACAACCTCTCACACATGATATACAGGCTGGTTGTCAGTAGTAATAGATGAATAGCTGTTACTGTATATAAGATGTGTGGATCTCATGTCTGATCACAATGTCATTATATTATATATCAGTGATGTCAGTAACAGGGGGCGGGGCTGTGACAACCTCTCACACATGATATACAGGCTGGTTGTCAGTAACAGGGGGCGGGGCTGTCACAACCTCTCACACATGATATACAGGCTGGTTGTCAGTAGTAATAGATGAATAGCTGTTACTGTATATAAGATGTGTGGATCTCATGTCTGATCACAATGTAATTATATTATATATCAGTGATGTCAGTAACAGGGGGCGGGGCTGTCACAACCTCTCACACATGATATACAGGCTGGTTGTCAGTAGTAATAGATGAATAGCTGTTACTGTATATAAGATGTGTGGATCTCATGTCTGATCACAGTGTAATTATATTATATATCAGTGATGTCAGTAACAGGGGGCGGGGCTGTGACAACCTCTCACACATGATATACTGGCTGGTTGTCAGTAGTAATAGATGAATAGCTGTTACTGTATATAAGATGTGTGGATCTCATGTCTGATCACATGTAATTATATTATATATCAGTGAGGTCAGTAACAGGGGGCGGAGCTGTGACAACCTCTCACACATGATATACAGGCTGGTTGTCAGTAGTAATAGATGAATAGCTGTTACTGTATATAAGATGTGTGGATCTCATGTCTGATCACATGTAATTATATTATATATCAGTGATGTCAGTAACAGGGGGCGGGGCTGTGACAACCTCTCACACATGATATACAGGCTGGTTGTCAGTAGTAATAGATGAATAGCTGTTACTGTATATAAGATGTGTGTATCTCATGTCTGATCATAATGTAATTATATTATATATCAGTGATGTCAGTAACAGGGGGCGAGGCTGTGACAACCTTTCACACATGATATACAGGCTGGTTGTCAGTAGTAATAGATGAATAGCTGTTACTGTATATAAGATGTGTGGATCTCATGTCTGATCACAATGTAATTATATTATATATCAGTGATGTCAGTAACAGGGGGCGGGGCTGTGACAACCTCTCACACATGATATACAGGCTGGTTGTCAGTAGTAATAGATGAATAGCTGTTACTGTATATAAGATGTGTGGATCTCATGTCTGATAACAGTGTAATTATATTATATATCAGTGATGTCAGTAACAGGGGGCGGGGCTGTGACAACCTCTCACACATGATATACAGGCTGGTTGTCAGTAGTAATAGATGAAAAGCTGTTACTGTATATAAGATGTGTGGATCTCATGTCTGATCACAGTGTAATTATATTATATATCAGTGATTTCAGTAACAGGGGGCGGAGCTGTGACAACCTCTCACACATGATATACAGGCAGGTTGTCAGTAGTAATAGATGAATAGCTGTTACTGTATATAAGATGTGTGGTCCTCATGTCTGATCACAGTGTAATTATATTATATATCAGTGATGTCAGTAACAGGGGGCGGGGCTGTGACAACCTCTCACACATGATATACAGGCTGGTTGTCAGTAGTAATAGATGAATAGCTGTTACTGTATATAAGATGTGTGGATCTCATGTCTGATCACAGTGTAATTATATTATATATCAGTGATGTCAGTAACAGGGGGCGGAGCTGTGACAACCTCTCACACATGATATACAGGCTGGTTGTCAGTAGTAATAGATGAATAGCTGTTACTGTATATAAGATGTGTGGATCTCATGTCTGATTACAATGTAATTATATTATATATCAGTGATGTCAGTAACAGGGGGCGGGGCTGTGACAACCTCTCACACTGGATATACAGGCTGGTTGTCAGTAGTAATAGATGAACAGCTGTTACTGTATATAAGATGTGTGGATCTCATGTCTGATCACAGTGTAATTATATTATATATCAGTGATGTCAGTAACTGGGGGCGGGGCTGTGACAACCTCTCACACATGATATACAGGCTGGTTGTCAGTAGTAATAGATGAATAGCTGTGACTGTATATAAGATGTGTGGACCTCATGTCTGATCACAATGTAATTATATTATATATATCAGTGATGTCAGTAACAGGGGGCGGGGCTGTGACAACCTCTCACACATGATATACAGGCAGGTTGTCAGTAGTAATAGATGAATAGCTGTTACTGTATATAAGATGTGTGGATCTCATGTCTGATCACAGTGTAATTATATTATATATCAGTGATGTCAGTAACAGGGGGCGGGGCTATGACAACCCCTCACACATGATATACAGGCTGGTTGTCAGTAGTAATAGATGAATAGCTGTTACTGTATATAAGATGTGTGGATCTCATGTCTGATCACAATGTAATTATATTATATATCAGTGATGTCAGTAACAGGGGGCGGAGCTGTGACAACCTCTCACACATGATATACAGGCTGGTTGTCAGTAGTAATAGATGAATAGCTGTCACTGTATATAAGATGTGTGGATCTCATGTCTGATCACAGTGTAATTATATTATATATCAGTGATGTCAGTAACAGGGGGCGGGGCTGTGACAACCTCTCACACATGATATACAGGCTGGTTGTCAGTAGTAATAGATGAATAGCTGTTACTGTATATAAGATGTGTGGACCTCATGTCTGATCACAGTGTAATTATATTATATATCAGTGATGTCAGTAACAGGGGGCGGGGCTGTGACAACCTCTCACACATGGTATACAGGCTGGTTGTCAGTAGTAATAGATGAATAGCTGTTACTGTATATAAGATGTGTGGATCTCATGTCTGATCACAATGTCATTATATTATATATCAGTGATGTCAGTACAGGGGGCGGGGCTGTGACAACCTCTCACACATGATATACAGGCAGGTTGTCAGTAGTAATAGATGAATAGCTGTTACTGTATATAAGATGTGTGGATCTCATGTCTGATCACAATGTAATTATATTATATATCAGTGATGTCCGTAACAGGGGGCGGAGCTGTGACAACCTCTCACACATGTTATACAGGCTGGTTGTCAGTAGTAATAGATGAATAGCTGTCACTGTATATAAGATGTGTGGATCTCATGTCTGATCACAGTGTAATTATATTATATATCAGTGATGTCAGTAACAGGGGGCGGGGCTGTGACAACCTCTCGCACATGATATACAGGCCGGTTGTCAGTAGTAATAGATGAATAGCTGTTACTGTATATAAGATGTGATCCCATGTATTATTATATACTGTGTGCAGTGTATGTGCCTATTATTATATACAGTATGCGGTGTATGAGCCCATGTATTATTATATACAGTATGCAGTGTATGAGCCTATTATTATATACAGTATGCAGTGTATGAGCCCATGTATTATTATATACAGTATGCCGTGTATGAGCCTATTATTATATACAGTATGCCGTGTATGAGCCTATTATTATATACAGTATGCAGTGTATGAGCCCATGTATTATTATATACAGTATGCACAGCGTGTGAGCCCATGTATTATATACAGTATGTACAGTATGTGTGCCTATGCACTGTATTATTATTATTATATACAGTATGCCGTGTATGAGCCTATGTATTATTATATGCACTATGCACAGTGTATGAGTTTATATATTATTATTATTATTATTATTATTATTATTTAGTGTTAGTTTATTATGTGCAGTGTTATCTGGAAGTTTATGTATTTATTAATATTATGTACAGTTTATAATAATAATTGTTATTATGTACAGTGTATGACTGTTATGTATGACTATGTACTAAATATTATGTACAGTGTTTGACTGTTATGTATTGTGTACAGTGTATGATTGTTATGTATTGTGTACAGTGTATGACTGTTATGTATTATGTACAGTGTATGACTGTTATGTATGACTATGTACTATATATTATGTACAGTGTATGACTGTTATGTATGACTGTTATATATATTATGTACAGTGTATGACTGTTATATATTATGTACAGTGTATGACTCTTATGTATTGTGTACAGTGTATGACTGTTATGTATTATGTACAGTGTATGACTGTTATGTATTATGTACAGTGTATGACTGTTATGTATTGTGTACAGTGTATGACTGTTATGTATTGTGTACAGTGTATGACTGTTATATATTATGTACAGTGTATGACTGTTATATATTACGTACAGTGTATGACTGTTATGTATTATGTACAGTGTATGACTGTTATATATTATGTACAGTGTATGACTGTTATATATTATGTACAGTGTATGACTATGTACTATATATTATGTAAAGTGTATGACTATGTACTATATATTATGTACAGTGTATGACTGTTAGATATTATGTACAGTGTATGACTGTTATGTATGACTATGTACTATATATTATGTACAGTGTATGACTGTTATATATTATGTACAGTGTATGACTGGTATGTATGACTATGTACTATATATTATGTATAGTGTATGACTGTTATGTATTATGTACAGTGTATGACTGTTATATATTATGTACAGTGTATGACTGTTATATATTACGTACAGTGTATGACTGTTATGTATTATGTACAGTGTATGACTGTTATGTATTGTGTACAGTGTATGACTGTTATGCATTGTGTACAGTGTATGACTGTTATGTATTGTGTACAGTGTATGACTGTTATGTATTATGTACAGTGTATGACTGTTATGTATTATGTACAGTGTATGACTGTTATGTATTGTGTACAGTGTATGACTGTTATATATTATGTACAGTGTATGACTGTTATATATTACGTACAGTGTATGACTGTTATGTATTATGTACAGTGTATGACTGTTCTGTATTGTGTACAGTGTATGACTGTTATGTATTGTGTACAGTGTATGACTGTTATGTATTGTGTACAGTGTATGACTGTTATGTATTATGTACAGTGTATGACTGTTATATATTATGTACAGTGTATGACTGTTATGTATGAGTATGTACTATATATGATGTACAGTGTATGACTGTTATATATTATGTACAGTGTATGACTGTTATGTATGACTGTGTACTATATATTATGTACAGTGTATGACTGTTATATATTATGTACAGTGTATGACTGTTATGTATGACTGTTATATATTATGTACAGTGTATGACTGTTATGTATTATGTACAGTGTATGACTGTTATGTATTATGTACAGTGTATGACTGTTATGTATTATGTACAGTGTATGACTGTTATGTATTGTGTACAGTGTATGACTGTTATGTATTATGTACAGTGTATGACTGTTATATATTATGTACAGTGTATGACTGTTATGTATTATGTACAGTGTACGACTGTTATGTATTGTGTACAGTGTATGACTGTTATGTATTGTCTACAGTGTATGACTGTTATGTATTGTGTACAGTGTATAACTTTTATATATTATGTACAGTGTATGACTGTTATGTATTATGTACAGTGTATGACTGTTATGTATTGTGTACAGTGTATGACTTATGTATTGTGTACAGTGTATGACTGTTATGTATTGTGTACAGTGTATGACTGTTATATATTATGTACAGTGTATGACTGTTATGTATTATGTACAGTGTATGACTGTTATATATTATGTACAGTGTATGACTGTTATGTATTATGTACAGTGTATGACTATGTACTATATATTATGTACAGTGTATGACTGTTATGTATTATGTACAGTGTATGACTGTTATGTATGACTATGTACTATATATTATGTACAGTGTATGACTGTTATGTATTATGTACAGTGTATGACTGTTATGTATTGTGTACAGTGTATGACTGTTATGTGTTATGTACAGTGTATGACTGTTATATATTATGTACAGTGTATGACTGTTATGTATTATGTACAGTGTATGACTGTTATGTATTGTGTACAGTGTATGACTGTTATGTATGACTATGTACTATATATTATGTACAGTGTATGACTGTTATGTATTATGTACAGTGTATGACTGTTATGTATTATGTACAGTGTATGACTTATGTATGACTATGTACTATATATTATGTACAGTGTATGACTGTTATGTATTATGTACAGTGTATGACTGTTATGTATTGTGTACAGTGTATGACTGTTATGTATTATGTACAGTGTATGACTGTTATGTATTGTGTACAGTGTATGACTGTTATATATTATGTACAGTGTATGACTGTTATGTATTATGTACAGTGTATGACTGTTATGTATTGTGTAAAGTGTATGACTGTTATGTATTGTCTACAGTGTATGACTGTTATGTATTGTGTACAGTGTATAACTGTTATATATTATGTACAGTGTATGACTGTTATGTATTATGTACAGTGTATGACTGTTATGTATTGTGTACAGTGTATGACTTATGTATTGTGTACAGTGTATGACTGTTATGTATTGTGTACAGTGTATGACTGTTATATATTATGTACAGTGTATGACTGTTATGTATTATGTACAGTGTATGACTGTTATATATTATGTACAGTGTATGACTGTTATGTATTATGTACAGTGTATGACTATGTACTATATATTATGTACAGTGTATGACTGTTATGTATTATGTACAGTGTATGACTGTTATGTATGACTATGTACTATATATTATGTACAGTGTATGACTGTTATGTATTATGTACAGTGTATGACTGTTATGTATTGTGTACAGTGTATGACTGTTATGTGTTATGTACAGTGTATGACTGTTATATATTATGTACAGTGTATGACTGTTATGTATTATGTACAGTGTATGACTGTTATGTATTGTGTACAGTGTATGACTGTTATGTATGACTATGTACTATATATTATGTACAGTGTATGACTGTTATGTATTATGTACAGTGTATGACTGTTATGTATTATGTACAGTGTATGACTTATGTATGACTATGTACTATATATTATGTACAGTGTATGACTGTTATGTATTATGTACAGTGTATGACTGTTATGTATTGTGTACAGTGTATGACTGTTATGTATTATGTACAGTGTATGACTGTTATATATTATGTATAGTGTATGACTGTTATATATTATGTACAGTGTATGACTGTTATATATTATGTACAGTGTATGACTGTTATATATTATGTACGGTGTATGACTGTTATGTATTATGTACAGTGTATGACTGTTATGTATGACTATGTACTATATATTATGTACAGTGTATGACTGTTATGTATTATGTACAGTGTATGACTGTTATGTATTGTGTACAGTGTATGACTGTTATATATTATGTACAGTGTATGACTGGTATGTATGACTATGTACTATATATTATGTACAGTGTATGACTGTTATATATTATGTAAAGTGTATGACTATGTACTAAATATTATGTACAGTGTATGACTGTTATGTATTGTGTACAGTGTATGACTGTTATATATTATGTACAGTGTATGACTGTTATATATTATGTACACTGTATGACTGTTATGTATTATGTACAGTGTATGACTGTTATGTATTGTGTACAGTGTATGACTGTTATGTATTGTGTACAGTGTATGACTGTTATATATTATGTACAGTGTATGACTGTTATGTATTATGTACAGTGTATGACTGTTATGTATTGTGTACAGTGTATGACTGTTATGTATTGTGTACAGTGTATGACTGTTATATATTATGTACAGTGTATGACTGTTATGTATTATGTACAGTGTATGACTGTTATGTATTGTGTACAGTGTATGACTGTTATGTATTGTGTACAGTGTATGAATGTTATGTATTATGTACAGTGTATGACTGTTATATATTATGTACAGTGTATGACTGTTATGTATGACTGTGTACTATATATTATGTACAGTGCATGACTGTTATATATTATGTACAGTGTATGACTGTTATGTATTATGTACAGTGTATGACTGTTATGTATTATGTACAGTGTATGACTGTTATGTATTATGTACAGTGTATGACTGTTAGGTATTGTGTACAGTGTGTGACTGTTATGTATTATGTACAGTGTATGACTGTTATGTATTGTGTACAGTGTATGACTGTTATATATTATGTACAGTGTATGACTGTTATGTATTATGTACAGTGTATGACTGTTATGTATTATGTACAGTGTATGACTGTTATGTATTATGTACAGTGTATGACTGTTATATATTATGTACAGTATATGACTGTTATGTATTATGTACAGTGTATGACTGTTATGTATTATGTACAGTGTATGACTGTTATATATTATGTACAGTGTATGACTGTTATGTATTATGTACAGTGTATGACTGTTATGTATTATGTACAGTGTATGACTGTTATGTATTGTGTACAGTGTATGATTGTTATATATTATGTACAGTGTATGACTGTTATGTATTATGTACAGTGTATGACTGTTATGTATTGTGTACAGTGTATGACTGTTATGTATTGTGTACAGTGTATGACTGTTATGTATTGTGTACAGTGTATAACTGTTATATATTATGTACAGTGTATGACTGTTATGTATTACGTACAGTGTATGACTGTTATGTATTGTGTACAGTGTATGACTGTTATGTATTGTGTACAGTGTATGACTGTTATGTATTGTGTACAGTGTATGACTGTTATATATTATGTACAGTGTATGACTGTTATCTATTATGTACAGTGTATGACAGTTATATATTATGTACAGTGTATGACTGTTATGTATTATGTACAGTGTATGACTATGTACTATATATTATGTACAGTGTATGACTGTTATGTATTGTGTACAGTGTATGACTGTTATGTATTATGTAGTGTATGACTGTTATGTATTATGTACAGTGTATGACTGTTATGTATGACTGTGTACTATATATTATGTACAGTGCATGACTGTTATATATTATGTACAGTGTATGACTGTTATGTATTATGTACAGTGTATGACTGTTATGTATTATGTACAGTGTATGACTGTTATGTATTATGTACAGTGTATGACTGTTAGGTATTGTGTACAGTGTGTGACTGTTATGTATTATGTACAGTGTATGACTGTTATGTATTGTGTACAGTGTATGACTGTTATATATTATGTACAGTGTATGACTGTTATGTATTATGTACAGTGTATGACTGTTATGTATTGTGTACAGTGTATGACTGTTATGTATTGTGTACAGTGTATGACTGTTATGTATTGTGTACAGTGTATGACTGTTATGTATTATGTACAGTGTATGACTGTTATGTATTGTGTACCGTGTGTGACTGTTATGTATTATGTACAGTGTATGACTGTTATATATTATGTACAGTGTATGACTGTTATGTATTATGTACAGTGTATGACTGTTATGTATTGTGTACAGTGTATGACTGTTATGTATTGTGTACAGTGTATGACTGTTATGTATTGTGTACAGTGTATGACTGTTATGTATTATGTACAGTGTATGACTGTTATATATTATGTACAGTGTATGACTGTTATGTATTGTGTACAGTGTATGACTGTTATGTATTATGTACAGTGTATGACTGTTATGTATTGTGTACAGTGTATGACTGTTATGTATTGTGTACAGTGTATGACAGTTATGTATTGTGTACAGTGTATGACTGTTATGTATTATGTACAGTGTATGACGGTTATATATTATGTACAGTGTATGACTGTTATATATTATGTACAGTGTATGACTGTTATGTATTGTGTACAGTGTATGACTGTTATGTATTGTGTACAGTGTATGACTGTTATGTATTGTGTACAGTGTATAACTGTTATATATTATGTACAGTGTATGACTGTTATGTATTACGTACAGTGTATGACTGTTATGTATTGTGTACAGAGTATGACTGTTATGTATTGTGTACAGTGTATGACTGTTATGTATTGTGTACAGTGTATGACTGTTATATATTATGTACAGTGTATGACTGTTATCTATTATGTACAGTGTATGACAGTTATATATTATGTACAGTGTATGACTGTTATGTATTATGTACAGTGTATGACTATGTACTATATATTATGTACAGTGTATGACTGTTATGTATTGTGTACAGTATATGACTGTTATGTATTATGTACAGTGTATGACTTATGTATTATGTACAGTGTATGACTGTTATGTATGACTGTGTACTATATATTATGTACAGTGCATGACTGTTATATATTATGTACAGTGTATGACTGTTATGTATTATGTACAGTGTATGACTGTTATGTATTATGTACAGTGTATGACTGTTATGTATTATGTACAGTGTATGACTGTTATGTATTGTGTACAGTGTATGACTGTTATGTATTATGTACATTGTATGACTGTTATGTATTGTGTACAGTGTATGACTGTTATATATTATGTACAGTGTATGACTGTTATGTATTATGTACAGTGTATGACTGTTATGTATTGTGTACAGTGTATGACTGTTATGTATTGTGTACAGTGTGTGACTGTTATGTATTATGTACAGTGTATGACTGTTATGTATTATGTACAGTGTATGACTGTTATATATTATGTACAGTATATGACTGTTATGTATTATGTACAGTGTATGACTGTTATATATTATGTACAGTGTATGACTGTTATGTATTATGTACAGTGTATGACTGTTATGTATTATGTACAGTGTATGACTGTTATGTATTGTGTACAGTGTATGACTGTTATGTATTGTGTACAGTGTATGACTGTTATGTATTGTGTACAGTGTATGACTGTTATGTAATTTGTACAGTGTATAACTGTTATGTATTATGTACAGTGTATGACTGTTATGTATTATGTACAGTGTATGACTGTTATGTATTGTGTACAGTGTATGACTGTTATGTATTGTGTACAGTGTATGACTGTTATGTATTGTGTACAGTGTATGACTGTTATATATTATGTACAGTGTATGACTGTTATGTATTATGTACAGTGTATGACTATGTACTATATATTATGTACAGTGTATGACTGTTATGTATTATGTACAGTGTATGACTGTTATGTATTATGTACAGTGTATGACTGTTATGTATGACTATGTACTATATATTATGTACAGTGTATGACTGTTATGTATTGTGTACAGTGTATGACTGTTATGTATTATGTACAGTGTATGACTGTGTACTATATATTATGTACAGTGTATGACTGTTATATATTATGTACAGTGTATGACTGTTATGTATTATGTACAGTGTATGACTGTTATGTATTATGTACAGTGTATGACTGTTATATATTATGTACTGTATATGACTGTTATGTATTATTGTACAGTGTATGACTGTTATATATTATGTACAGTGTATGACTGTTATATATTATGTACAGTGTATGACTGTTATGTATTATGTACAGTGTATGACTGTTATATATTGTGTAGAGTGTATGACTGTTATTATTATGTACATGTATGACTGTTATATATTATGTACAGTGTATGACTGTTTTATGTATTTACAGTGTATGACTATGTACTATATATTATGTACATGTATGACTGTTATGTATTATGTACAGTGTATGACTATGTACTATATATTATGTACAGTGTATGACTGTTATGTATTATGTACAGTGTATGACTGTTATGTATTATGTACAGTGTATGACTGTTATGTATGACTATGTACTATATATTATGTACAGTGTATGACTGTTATGTATTGTGTACAGTGTATGACTGTTATGTATTATGTACAGTGTATGACTGTGTACTATATATTATGTACAGTGTATGACTGTTATATATTATGTACAGTGTATGACTGTTATTATTATGTACAGTGTATGACTGTTATGTATTATGTACAGTGTATGACTGTTATATATTATGTACAGTATATGACTGTTATGTATTATGTACAGTGTATGACTGTTATATATTATGTACAGTGTATGACTGTTTATATATTATGTACAGTGTATGACTGTTATGTATTATGTACAGTGTATGACTGTTATGTATTATGTACAGTGTAATGACTGTTATGTATTGTGTACAGTGTATGATTGTTATATATTATGTACAGTGTATGACTGTTATGTATTATGTACAGTGTATGACTGTTATGTATTGTGTACAGTGTATGACATGTTATGTATTGTGTACAGTGTATGACTGTTATGTATTGTGTACAGTGTATAACTGTTATATATTATGTACAGTGTATGACTGTTATGTATTACGTACAGTGTATGACTGTTATGTATTGTGTACAGTGTATGACTGTTATGTATTGTGTACAGTGTAAGACTGTTATGTATTGTGTACAGTGTATGACTGTTATATATTATGTACAGTGTATGACTGTTATCTATTATGTACAGTGTATGACAGTTATATATTATGTACAGTGTATGACTGTTATGTATTATGTACAGTGTATGACTATGTACTATATATTATGTACAGTGTATGACTGTTATGTATTGTGTACAGTGTATGACTGTTATGTATTATGTACAGTGTATGACTGTTATGTATTATGTACAGTGTATGACTGTTATGTATGACTGTGTACTATATATTATGTACAGTGCATGACTGTTATGTATTATGTACAGTGTATGACTGTTATGTATTATGTACAGTGTATGACTGTTATGTATTATGTACAGTGTATGACTGTTAGGTATTGTGTACAGTGTGTGACTGTTATGTATTATGTACAGTGTATGACTGTTATGTATTGTGTACAGTGTATGACTGTTATATATTATGTACAGTGTATGACTGTTATGTATTATGTACAGTGTATGACTGTTATGTATTGTGTACAGTGTATGACTGTTATGTATTGTGTACAGTGTATGACTGTTATGTATTGTGTACAGTGTATGACTGTTATGTATTATGTACAGTGTATGACTGTTATGTATTGTGTACCGTGTGTGACTGTTATGTAATTATGTACAGTGTATGACTGTTATATATTATGTACAGTGTATGACTGTTATGTATTATGTACAGTGTATGACTGTTATGTATTGTGTACAGTGTATGACTGTTATGTATTATGTACAGTGTATGACTGTTATGTATTGTGTACAGTGTATGACTGTTATGTATTGTGTACAGTGTATGACTGTTATGTATTGTGTACAGTGTATGACAGTTATGTATTGTGTACAGTGTATGACTGTTATGTATTATGTACAGTGTATGACGGTTATATATTATGTACAGTGTATGACTGTTATGTATTATGTACAGTGTATGACTGTTATGTATTGTGTACAGTGTATGACTGTTATGTATTGTGTACAGTGTATGACTGTTATGTATTGTGTACAGTGTATGACTGTTATGTATTGTGTACAGTGTGTGACTGTTATGTATTATGTACAGTGTATGACTGTTATATATTATGTACAGTGTATGACTGTTATGTATTGTCTACAGTGTATGACTGTTATGTTATATGTACAGTGTATGACTGTTATGTATTGTGTACAGTGTATGACTGTTATGTATTGTGTACAGTGTGTGACTGTTATGTATTATGTACAGTGTATGACTGTTATATATTATGTACAGTGTATGACTGTTATGTATTATGTACAGTGTATGACAGTTATGTATTTGTGTACAGTGTATGACTGTTATGTATTATGTACAGTGTATGACGGTTATATATTATGTACAGTGTATGACTGTTATGTATTATGTACAGTGTATGACTGTTATGTATTGTGTACAGTGTATGACTGTTATGTATTGTGTACAGTGTATGACTGTTATGTATTATGTACAGTGTATGACTGTTATGTATTGTGTACAGTGTATGACTGTTATGTATTGTGTACAGTGTATGACTGTTATATATTATGTACAGTGTATGACTGTTATGTATTGTCTACAGTGTATGACTGTTATGTATTATGTACAGTGTATGACTGTTATGTTATTGTGTACAGTGTATGACTGTTATGTATTGTGTACAGTGTGTGACTGTTATGTATTATGTACAGTGTATGACTGTTATATATTATGTACAGTGTATGACTGTTATGTATTATGTACAGTGTATGACTGTTATGTATTGTGTCAGTGTATGACTGTTATGTATTGTGTACAGTGTATGACTGTTATATATTATGTACAGTTTATGACTGTTATGTATTATGTACAGTGTATGACTGTTATATATTATGTACAGTGTATGACTGTTATGTATGACTGTGTACTATATATATGTACAGTGTATGACTGTTATATATTATGTACAGTGTATGACTGTTATGTATTATGTACAGTGTATGACTGTTATGTATTATGTACAGTGTATGACTGTTATGTATTATGTACAGTGTATGACTGTTATATATTATGTACAGTATATGACTGTTATGTATTATGTACAGTGTATGACTGTTATATATTATGTACAGTGTATGACTGTTATATATTATGTACAGTGTATGACTGTTATGTATTATGTACAGTGTATGACTGTTATGTATTATGTACAGTGTATGACTGTTATGTATTGTGTACAGTGTATGATGTTATATATTATGTACAGTGTATGACTGTTTATGTATTATGTACAGTGTATGACTGTTATGTATTGTGTACAGTGTATGACTGTTATGTATGTGTACAGTGTATGACTGTTATGTATTGTGTACAGTGTATAACTGTTATATATTATGTACAGTGTATGACTGTTATGTATTACGTACAGTGTATGACTGTTATGTATTGTGTACAGTGTATGACTGTTATGTATTGTGTACAGTGTATGACTGTATGTATTGTGTACAGTGTATGACTGTTATATATTATGTACAGTGTATGACTGTTATCTATTATGTACAGTGTATGACAGTTATATATTATGTACAGTGTATGACTGTTATGTATTATGTACAGTGTATGACTATGTACTATATATTATGTACAGTGTATGACTGTTATGTATTGTGTACAGTGTATGATTGTTATGTATATGTACAGTGTATGACTGTTATGTATTATGTACAGTGTATGACTGTTATGTATGACTGTGTACTATATATTATGTACAGTGCATGACTGTTATATATTATGTACAGTGTATGACTGTTATGTATTATGTACAGTGTATGACTGTTATGTATTATGTACAGTGTATGACTGTTATGTATTATGTACAGTGTATGACTGTTATGTATTGTGTACAGTGTATGACTGTTATGTATTATTTACAGTGTATGACTGTTATGTATTGTGTACAGTGTATGACTGTTATATTATGTACAGTGTATGACTGTTATGTATTATGTACAGTGTATGACTGTTATGTATTGGTGTACAGTGTATGACTGTTATGTATTTGTGTACAGTGTATGACTGTTATGTATTGTGTACAGTGTATGACTGTTATGTATTATGTACAGTGTATGACTGTTATATTATTGTACAGTGTATGACTGTTATGTATTATGTACAGTGTATGACTGTTATGTATTGTGTACAGTGTATGACTGTTATATATTAATGTACAGTGTATGACTGTTATGTATTATGTACAGTGTATGGTATTAATGTATTGTGTACAGTGTATGACTGTTATGTATTGTGTACAGTGTGTGACTGTTATGTATTATGTACAGTGTATGACTGTTATGTATTATGTACAGTGTATGACTGTTATATATTATGTACAGTATATGACTGTTATGTATTATGTACAGTGTATGACTGTTAATATATTATGTACAGTGTATGGACTGTTATGTATTATGTACAGTGTATGACTGTTATGTATTATGTACAGTGTATGACTGTTATGTATTGGTGTACAGTGTATGACTGTTATGTATTGTGTACAGTGTATGACTGTTATGTATTTGTGTACAGTGTATGACTGTTATGTATTTTGTACAGTGTATAACTGTTATGTATATGTACAGTGTATGACTGTTATGTATTATGTACAGTGTATGACTGTTATGTATTGTGTACAGTGTATGACTGTTATGTATTGTGTACAGTGTATGACTGTTATGTATTGTGTACAGTGTATGACTGTTATATTATTATGTACAGTGTATGACTGTTATCTATTATGTACAGTGTATGACAGTTATATATTATGTACAGTGTATGACTGTTATGTATTATGTACAGTGTATGACTATGTACTATATATTATGTACAGTGTATGACTGTTATGTATTATGTACAGTGTATGACTGTTATGTATGACTATGTACTATATATTATGTACAGTGTATGACTGTTATGTATTGTGTACAGTGTATGACTGTTATGTATTATGTACAGTGTATGACTGTGTACTATATATATGTACAGTGTATGACTGTTATGTATTATGTACAGTGTATGACTGTTATGTATTATGTACAGTGTATGACTTATGTATGACTATGTACTATATATTATGTACAGTGTATGACTGTTATGTATTATGTACAGTGTATGACTTATGTATTGTGTACAGTGTATGACTGTTATGTATTATGTACAGTGTATGACTGTTATATATTATGTACAGTGTATGACTGTTTTATATTATGTACAGTGTATAACTGTTATATATTATGTACAGTGTATGACTGTTTATATATTATGTACAGTGTATGACTGTTATGTATTATGTACAGTGTATGACTGTTATGTATGACTATGTACTATATATATGTACAGTGTATGACTGTTATGTATTATGTACAGTGTATGACTGTTATGTATTGTGTACAGTGTATGACTGTTTATATATTATGTTACAGTGTATGACTGTTATATATTACGTACAGTGTATGACTGTTATGTATTATGT